>NW_019385249.1:256958-333438 GCF_000671375.1 Centruroides sculpturatus | reverse complement strand
AATGACTGAATCTATGAGTAACTGTTCTTTGCATCCCCTGTGATTTCTACGGCAACCTTTTTGTTGTTCTGTAAGAATGTCGTGTTCTTCAACATGTTTGTATATTTTGTTTGTGATACATGATGTCAATAATTTGTATAGTGTTGGAAGACATGTAATTGGTCTGTATTGTGTGGGGTCTTTGGTGTTGTTGTTTATAGGTTTCATGGAGGTGATGCCCTGAGTAAGAAATTTTGGCATGTCTTGTGGATTGATGATGATGTGTGTTTGGCTAGTTCCTGGTGCAGTGATGTAAACTTTTTGTACCAGAAATTGTGAATGTTGTCTACACCACGTGTCTTCCAGTTGTATGTTCTGTTAACAGCGTAGCGAATGTCGCGTATGTTTATTTCAGCACAGGGCATAGTTGGTATGTTGTGCAAGTTTCTGTTCTCCTCCTCGATCCAGCCTGCATCAGCATTGTGTGTAACAGCATTGGACCAAAGAGAAGACCAATAAGTTGTGAGTTCTTCTTCTGTTGGTGTGCCACTGTGCTGTGTATCAGTGTTTGTTTTGGTACTGATTTGTCTGTAGAAAAGTTTTTCATTGTTTGTGAATAATTTATTTTGTTGTTTTCGTAGTGTACATGTTTTGTATCGTTTGAGTCTACGTGCTTTGGCTGCGAGTTTTTGTTTTAGTGTATCGATGTATTCTGTAATGTGTGTGTTGTGATGTTCGTGTTTTGTGTGTGTTTTGATTTTCTTGAAAATGTTTTTGAGTTGTTTCTTTAATTTGGGTGTTATGTTGTTTTTAGTGTATTGTGTCAGCCTGCCTAATTGCTGTCTAATGTCATTTATTTGTGTTTCTATTCTTCTCTGCCAGGCAGGCTTGTGATAGGATTGTGTTTTGTGTGTGTCTGTCTGTGAGTGTATTTTCAGTCCATGGTGTGTTACTACTGTGACTGCCCCAGCATAAACTAATGTATGAATGTCTGAGAGTGTAGAAATTGAATGAATGTAGTTTGGTAGTAAGTGAGTGTTTACATAATGTAATGTTTTTCCTACTGCCCTTGACGTGTTGATTTTCGGTATTCGTGGTCTTTGTGTGGGATCTGTACCTGTATATTTAGTGAGTGTTTCCTGAAATATAAGTGATAGTGTATTAACTAAATCTATATCTATGTTATCAGTGATGGATGAGGAAGTGTCTGTAGTATCATTAATGGTAATTGTTGTATGTGTACTATTATCAATGCTTGTTGCTGGATTATCCTGACAGGTTATGTGATCTTCATTAATAATGTTAAATGTTTCTGTCTGTTGATATATTTGATCAGCAACCTGTTGTTTGATAAGTTCAAGTGTTTTTTGTGGGATAAGGTTGTTGTGTATAATTGTTCTTTTTTGATCAACAACCTTTTGTTCGGTGACAGTGAGGTGAGGATATTGTTGTGTGAATCTATGGTGTAGTTGTTGTCTGTATGCTTTATTATTATTATTATTATTATTAAATCTATTATTTAAAGATAGTGTAATATTGCCAACAGGGTGCAAAAATGTCAAGAGGGGTCAAATAGTTGCAAAGGGTCGTATGTGGGCGATCGACACTGAAATAGACTCTGTGGTTTCAAGAAACCATTTATTTGACACGAAAGAAGCTTACAAGATTTCTGCAATTTTGGAAGTTCAATGTCGTCAGTGGCCTCTGGGTCTTCCTCTCCTTTCCAAGATAGTCCCATTTCGAAGGAGTGTCCCTGGTTCGTGAATGACCAATTCCATTTACAACTCCAGGACGATGGGTCAACTTCCATTGATGGAAAGATGTCAATCCGAGGTCGGGAGATGGAGACGAAGATGGGCACGAGACACACACACAATAATAGATCTGCCATTTGGAACTTTTGGGAGAAGCCGTCACGTCCTTGAATTCTCAGATTTTATCCATTTTCCTCTGATTCCATTTTCTGATTGATCTCTCCTCGTCACCTGGTGACAATTTGAAACCTTTCGGGGGCACGGGAGAGGTCAAAATCGTAGTTTAATTTGATTCCCATCCAGAGATAGTCAACCTTCATTTTTCCGTGGTTCTATTGTTTAAAAGTTTGCGTCGTTTTCATTAAAAAAAAAACTATTTCTAACTTCTATTTTTTTCTCAAAAAAAAAAAATTAATAATAATTTTGTCCTTAAAAATAAATGATTTTAATATGAATTTCAGTGAGGTTCGGACCTGTCCAGAGCCTCGCAATAGAAAATATTGATCTTTTTCCAAAATTAAATTTGTAAACTTAAATTTTTATTAATAACTTTTTAAAGTTTTATAGATTGAGTGTCTAATTTGTTTTTAAATTTTTTTAATTTTGTAGTTTAGAATTTTTAGATTAAATATGTTTATGAAAAGTTATCTGTTTACTTATTATTATTATTCTTGTCAATAAAAATGTTTAAACAAGTAAACTTTGTTTTTTATTACTTTCATTTAAAAATATTCTTAACTATGTTTTAAGATTTATAATCTGTTGTGTTCTGACGAAGAACCAACTTGCTTTGAAAACATTTCAATTTTTTTACTTATGGACTGTGTTTTCTAGGTGATATTGAATCCGTACCCATTGTTCCTATTAATAATAATCATTATACAGCTATGGAAAATAATGAGTTTTTGCAGTTATTAAAGACATTTGGTTTTGTACCTCCTGCATCAGAACAAGTAATTATTATAGCTTTTTCTTTCATTGATGATGATAAAATTGACATTAATCTATTTATATTTATAATTTTCTATGATTAGGAATCATTCTGGCGTATTCCATCAAATTTGGCAACTAGGCAGTTAGAAATTAATTTAGAACTACTTAACAAAGAATTACAAGATGGAGATGATGATAATATTTCATATCAAAACAATGAGTAAGTTTTTATTTTCATTTCTACATACTATCAGTACACACAAAACAAAAACTATTATTTTTATTTAGAAAAATCCAAAGAATAATTTTCAGAATTTTCTAAATTATCAAATTGAATTTCAAATTTAATTCTAATTACTAATCAAGACGAATCTAACCACTTATTTTTAGGACAAATTATACTCTTTAATTAAATCTTGAAATTTTGCAACTAGAGATGATGCGGTTGGAAATCTGAGTTGTAATCATATCAAATTTGATATGATTTCAATATTTTCCTTTCCTGGCTTGTTATGTATATAAATGTTATCAGAAATAGAAAATTTATTAATAGTTAAAATAAATGCACTTTAGATAACTTAATTTGTGAGAATATCAGGATGATAAAAATATTAGTAATGAATAAGATATAATGCCAAAAACAGGGCTGTAAATAATAAATTCCAGAGATAACTCTAATATGATATATACTGGATGAAGGAGATAAAATGATAATGATATGGCTTTTTTAGCTAAAATTAGGATGATAGTAGATGAAAACATTAAAAAATGAAATAATGATGCTAAAAAAGAAATGAATAAATGAATTTATCAAAAGGCAATGATTTGAGTGAAAGAAACAGAATGTGGAAATCAAAGTATTGAGCATTGAGAATCAACTAATAAAATCCAGGATATTTTATAAATTTAATATATGATAGAGAGCTTTTAATAAATTGTCACTTGGAAATAATAAAACTATAATCAAATAATTTTTTTTTTGCTGTAGAAGACTGCAGTTTTGAATGTTAAAATTTATTTCCATTTTCAAGAAATCAAATTTTCATTGATAAAACCAAATAATTTTATACTTTGTGGTAGACTCACCACTTTTGAAATTTTAAGTTCTGAATGTTTATTTTGTTTAATATCTCAGGATGGGGTAATGATCAAGAAACAAAAGTTGGCAATGTAACTAAGGAACATTGATACTATTAAGTTTTGGTGGATGGGGAGATATAGTAGAGAGGTCATGTGTCATATCTTGAGAGGTGTTGAACTTAATGAAGATTTTACTTGTTGTTAGCATTTACAATTTTTTATATCCTCAAAATAAACTTTTTGCCTCTTTATAATAATTATAAATAATATAAGTTATTTTTAACGAAATCTCATAACATCTCTGATCATTAAAATTGTCTACAGTGCAATATGTCTTAGTGTTTTTTGCCAGAAAAGTTATGAAACTTGTTGCTGGATTTTTTGTGACATACAATAATTCATTCTTAAATCACCATTTTCCAAGTATTTCCCTTTTTGTTAAATGTTATTTTGATCAGAGGATTCTTTTTAAAACAGCTGGGAAATTTGTATTCAGAGATATGAAATTTTTGAATCTCAACTCTACTTTCTTCCATCTTTTCCAAGAACTATTTCCTGTATATCTCTCAATTCTGTATTTTCTTCCTCTCCCACTTCCTTACCTTATTGATGTTCATTAATAATTCTAAAGCTATATTCTTTATTGATTTTTTTTCAGGATACCACATTTATTAAAAATGATATTTTCATCTTTTTTAATATGAGTTCATATGTAGTTATCATCATTACTATTATTATTAAATTGTAGTAGTAATTGCATTTGATNCTTATTTTTAATCAGAAAAAGCCAGGTTTAACTGCTTTCCCTATGACTTTTCTTCAAAAAAAAAACTTTTCTAAATCATTTATTTTATCATTAGGTATTATTATAATAATAGACAGATGTCATTGTCTATCAAAATACAATATCTTTTTTATTTCGCTGGCAGTGGCACAACACGTATTCCGCAGCCATCTTGTATTTTCTCGCGCGCGTGGGATTGTGGGACCTTTTGTACGACTGGACTGGTTTCAAGAACTCTCTTGAGTCGATCGAGATTGAAACGGTTGATGGAGGTTGCACCAAGGCGAACGGGGTATAAGACTCTAGTTTAGTAGTGTTACAGAGTATAATACGTATATTTTAATATATATTTTTTTTAAATCAGAAAAAATGAAGCTAGAGAAATAAATTCTCCAGAAAGCAAGCATAATGATGATGATACCCAAGAAGTAGTAATTGCATTTAATATATATTTTTTTTAATTCAGAAAAAATGAAGCTAGAGAAATAAATTCTCCAGAAAGCAAGCATAATGATGATGATACCCAAGAAGAAGCAGAAGATGAAATTAGTCAAGTAGATGAAGTGATGTGGAAAGAAGATTCAAAAAGTCAACTAGCAAATGAATTCAGAAGATACTTGGATTCAGTTGGTAATTAGATTACATAGAGGTTGATGATCTCTGTTTTAAACTATCTATTACATATTATTTAAAGGATAAGAAAAATATCACTATAGTTGAGTCAGAAAAATGAAATACAGTACAATGATTACTAGTTTCTATGAAAGTGCTTAAATTTTTCCATTGGTGGACCGTTCATTTTTGGCCTATTGTGTTGTGTTAAGCCTTTTAAATTTTTTTTATAACTTGAGCTCAGATAATTAATACCATATTTCTTGTTAATAATCAAATTACAGTAGAGCATCGATTATCCGACTCAATTGGGGACTAAAAATCGGATAACTGAAAAAAATACATTATTAGTATAGTGTATTACTATATCCCATGTAATTATTATATTAGTATATTGCTATTAACCAACTTTGCATTGAATTTTCATCGATGTTAAGCCTAACAAATTTTTTTTTTTAAAATAATAATCGTTGCTATCATATTGTTAAAAATTATTTTTAAATTATTTTATTGCTCACAAAACAAACAGCCCCTCATAATTAGAAAATTAAGTCTCGTTTGAATACTGGCTGCCCTTTAATGGTCGAGCCATGTTGCCAGCTAAAACACGCAAAAATTTAACAAAAATAATATTAAAGTAGCCAAGACATAGCGAAATATTGTAGTGCACATCACTAGCGGACATTTGAAATTTGCCAACTAGAACGGTTGGTTAACCAATGTGACGGTTAATCGATGCTCTACTGTATTTCAGAAATTCCTGTAATATCAGCTGTTTGATTTGTAGATTATATCTTAGTAACACTTTTAAGACATAGTTTTTTTTCTATCTATATAGAATATTAATCTGATTAAAGTAAAAACTAAGTTGTTTATTATTTAAATTTTGGTAATATCTGTTGATTTGTGTAGTTTATTTAATAAAAAAGAGCCTGTTTTCATTTTTTGTAACACTTATGGCACTAATTGTATTTATGTTCATGAGTACTAAAGAAGTTTGACAATCCAAGAAAATGATAAAGTAAAAAGAATTAGTCTTTTCTATGGGCAGCTGAGTAAACATTATTTTTATCATAACACTACCATATTAAATAGGTATACTAGGTTCCTCTATTCATAGCCATTTTCTAATAGGTCCAGTTGTGGTTCCAGGACTTATTAGAAAACAGCTAGGGAAAGAGGAACTTTAGTGAACACCTATTTAATATGGTAGTATTACGATAAAAATAATACCAAGAAAGAATCCTGTATTATCTACAGCAGAATTATTTTCAAAAATTGAATCTTGTTTGCTTAGTGAATTTTTTTTTATTTATGAAGGTCAGTTAGAAAGTAATTCTCCTGTTTTGTTTCTCTTTTATTTTACAAGAAAACTAACTGAAATTTACACAGCATGTAGCCACAACTTTTCCACATGATAAAAATCACTGTCCTTCCTCAGCCATTGGAACATGGAATGCTTATTTTATTAGCATAAATATTTTATAATTAAAAAAAATGTTAAATTTATATTCTGGGGAAGTATAAATTAACATTTTAAAAATTTATAATGTTCCAAATATTATGCTTTTAAAGATGGTCTTCCCATATACTAAATGAAATGTTTATAAAATGCATGTTTTTTTTTCTTGCTTTGTTCAGATTTCCAATATTGTAAAATGAAAACAATTCAACATATAGGGAAAAGACCTGTTATGTGTAATTTAAAAAAATTAAGTAATTATTTAAATTATTTTATTTTTAAAATTTAGTTGTCATTTTTCTATCTTTGTAAAAGACACTAACTAGGTTGTAAAGGTGAAACTTAGATATTTCAATTTTTTTCTAGAAATGACTGGAAAAAATTGTTCTAGAACATTCGATTTGGGTATATAAGTAGAGTAACAAAAAGGTATTTCATCACATATTTCATTTGAAATAGATGCATCAACAATGTCTGACAATATGAAACTTTTGAAAGAATGCACTCATGTGCTGTTCCTCTACATTTCAAAAGTGGCCACAAAGTCTTGAAGGCTCATGATCTCTTTTGCAAAGCATTTGTTAAAGTGCTCTTGGGTGAACAAAGGCCAATCAGCAATGATCTATGTTTGGTGTCATCAAAATGGAGCTGTTTCCAACCAACATCATTGTCACAATAGAATTCTACTGTGAACAACTAGATTGTTGAATACCAAAATCAAAGAATTTTGTCCAAAAATTGACAGTTTGATACTGCTACAACGTGCCAGCACAGAGCAAAGATGGCCTTAGAGAAGCTTGCCAGTCTGGGTTGGGAGGTTCTGCCTCGTCCACCTTATAGTCCAGATTTGGTGCCAACTGACTACAGTCTATTTTGTGCCCTGCAGAACCATTTTTCCAATATACTTTCTTTGATGACAATATCTGACACTCAAGACTTTCTTCAAAGAAAACCCCAGTCATTCTATGCTGGTGGGATTGAAAGTTTGCAGCAAATGTGGCAAGATGATATTGCTGGTGATTACCTATCAGGCTGAACTGTAATTGTCAAGTTAATTGTCAATTAAGATTTTTTTCAAATTGTCTAAATTTCACTTTTACAACCTTGTAATACTCGCCCTATATTAAATGGATTAATGTAGAATGCTTGTTCATTTTTGATTTATTGAAGTAAGTAGCACTTGCTTAAATATGTTGAAATGTCCTTTTTTTTAATAGAATCTGATGAAGAACTTGAATTGCCAAGAAAAAAATTTAAAGGAAGAATAATTGAAAGTGATGAAGATGAATAATCACTATGTATTTCTTCTTGGCATACATTTTATATTATTTTTTTTTAATTTAACATATACTGTAATTATTTTTTTAAATTATAAAACAAAAAATTGTAGTCCTTTATAATGGAAAATAAACTATTATTTTATATATAGTTTATGGAATTATTATTATAATGCACATAAAAGAATTTTTCCTAATTCTAAAATTTAAAATCACCAATTTTCTTCGTGTGACCGAAATTTTAAGTTCTTCAATTGAATGATAACTTTCAGTATTTTTCTCACTGGTATATAGAAGTAATAAATGAGAACATATCACAGTATCTAAAATATAGGCCTTTCTAAGATTTTTGGATTTATTGACTATTATTATACACCTGTATCATCAAATTATGATTACAGTAGAACCTCGATTATCCACCCTAATTGGGGACTGGGGTTGGTCGGATAATTGAAAAGTCAGATAACCGAAAAGTATGAAAAAATCCATTATTAGTGTAGTATATTATTATATCGCTATTAACCTACTTTGCGTTGAATTTTCATCAATGTTAAGCCTAACAAAAATTTTTTAAAATAATAATCGTCGCTATTGTATCGTTAAAAATTAGAAAATTAAGCTTCGTTTAAATACTGGCTCCCTTTCATGGTCGAATGAGTGTTGCCAGCTAAAACACGTAAAAATAATATTAAAGTAGCCAAGACATAGCCAAATATTGTAGCGCCACATCAATAGCGGACATTTGAAATTTGCCGACTAGGACGGTCGGTTAACCGAGGGGTCGGATAATCGAGGTTCTACTGTACTTATAATCAGTTTTAGTAGTTAAATATCTAAGTAGCATCTTGGCTAAGCCTGTAGACATTAATTGGGAAAATTTGCTGAAACCATGTTTGGAAAGAAACCAAGAAGTAAACTTGTTTTCTTTGTTTTCAATCAACTCTGTCACTCATTGCATTGCTGCCTACTTACACAGTTATGCAGTTTCAGTAAGGACAAGTCAATCTCAGTTACTGAACCACAGTTTTGATTTTACATAAAGACCAAAACCAAAACAGAACTTAAAAGTAACTTTTTTTGCTTCTTTTTAATTTCAAAACCTTTTTGACACTTTAATGGATGAAATTTCATGTTGGCTTGAGTTAAAATAAAATATTCACTTGTCCCCTACATTAAAAATTTGTGAATTAATTAAAACTTTCTGAATCATCTTGATTAAATTAGCTTGGAATTTTATCATCATATTATAAATTTTTTTCCATATTTTTCAGATTTATTATAAAATAATAATAATAAACTTTAGAGTGTTTGATTGACTTTATCTTTTTGCAAAAAACTGGTGCATTTCTTAAACAATTTTTCAGAAAAAAATTTTGCATATTTGGACTTTAAAGTCAATTTTATGCCATGCTAAAAATAGGTCATTTGTGGCATCAATGATAACTTAAATTTTTATTTCTATTAATCAAAAGTGTTACATCAAGTTTATAATTGTCACAAGAACACTTTAATTTAAGCATGTCATCTTGTCAATTTGCCAGTTTAGTATCATGTGGCAAATTATACAGTGGGCTTTATTTGTATGATTTAATTTCAGTTTTTTAAATTAGGTAGTAATAATTATTGTTTTATTTTGTGCACTAGTGTGCAATAATTTTTGGAAGAATTTTATGTATGTATGAGAGAAATGTTTAGTCCTGAAAAGATAGACTGACAGGGATGAAGAATAATGTTATGATACCATTATTAGTCAACTTACTTTTACAAAAATTAAATAAAAATACAATGAACTGTCATACTGGAGATACAGCTTTAGTTTCATTCAGATCATTCCACCACTGGCTAGAGGTCAACTTTACAAATTTATAAAATAGAAAAAATTTAACCTTTTTTTGAAAAGCTTTTTATGCAGTTACAGGCTAAAATTAATTACGTTTTAATTAAGTATATTTTATGACTATTTTGGTTCACTTTTGCAGTTCATGGATGTCCTTTTGCATTAATCCAGGATTCCAATCAACTATGGTTTGTAGAATCCTGGAGTAAGGCAAAGGGTGTATATTCAGTTTCATAAATTTATACTCTTCTTGAACTGCACTTTCAAAAATAACTACACTTTACTAACCTTTAACATGCAGTCTATTTTATTAATGTAATATAAATAACATTAGATTATGTTAATAAAATAGACTGCATGTTAAAGGTTAGTAAAGTGTAATTATTTTTGAAAGTGGAGTTCAAGAAGAGTATAATAGCAACGCTGGCCAAAAATTATCAAAAATTGGTTATGAAGATTTGTAAGAACAAAGCCAAATTGAACTTCTTAACGGAATGCAAAAATTGCAACGTAGTCCCTATGTCAAAATAGAAAATATGCCTGCCATATGGATGCACTTCGCTTCTCCCAAGATTAAGATTATTATGCTTATGAAAGGCTATTTGCACTACATAGTGCAGAAAATATTATTTGCTGAAAAAACTGGTAGAATTAGAAAACGAGCTGTATGAAATAGATCCAAATTTACTAGGAGAAGTTAATAGCAGAGTAGTAAATTTATTGAATCAAGTGACAGAAAGGATGCATAAAAACTATGAGAAGAAAATGAAGTGGATAAGAGTGCAGCAACAGGGTAGCATAAGACCACAGGCCACCCACTCAATAATATGCTGGGATAACATTAACCACCACTGTGTATCAATGAGGCCTGCAAATTTGGCCCAAAATATGTTGCACAGCCTAAACTCACCTATGAAAAAAGATCATCCCTGATGTAAAACAAGCAATAGAAGGGCTAAGCAAACTCATAAAAAAGACATTCAGATGGAAAACAGCATTCAAAATAAAGAACAAATACGCAAGAGCAACCTGCAGCCCAAAATGGAAAAATATAAGAGAAAGCAGAAAATGGATGAACAAAAATGATATACAGTAGAGCGTCGTTTATCTGAATCAATTGGGGAATGGGGTTGTTCGGATAACTTATTTTTCGGATAACCGATTACATACGAAAAAATATATTAACCTATCCTGTGTTGAAATTTTTCTCCGTTGCATGTTGCTTCGTGTTGAATTTTCGTCGATGTTAAGCCTAACATAAACTTTTTAAAATAATAATCGTGGCTATTGTATCGTTAAAAATTATTTCTTTATTTTGTACAAACAAAATAAATATATTGAAAAATATAAAAACCAAAAAATATATACTTTAGAAGTTGATCTAGTATCAAAAATGTTCCATTCAGCACCACACACAGTCTTCAGAAAAAGTCCCGCTCCGGGCCGATTTTTGCAGCCGGATGACCGAGCGGTCAAGGTGGCAGCCTACCGCTCTGGGGGACCCAGGTTCGAATCCGAACGGGTCGAAAAATCCCCAGGAATCTTTAGGGGGGTGGTCCGTTCGGATATGTCGGGCCCCGTCCTTCACCACTCGGCAGCCCCATTGTGGGCCTGGCTGAACCCATAATGGGCTTGCAAAAAGAGGCCCTCTTAGTGCCCACAGGGCGGAAAGAAAAAAAAAAGTTTTCAGAAAAACACCACACAAAAGTGCCAGTGCTTCCAGCTAAAACACACACACCAACAAAAAAAATATTGGAGTAGCCCAAGATATCGCCAAAGATTGCAGTGCCACAGCACTAGCAAAAATTTAAATTTGCCAACTGGAATTCTTTCAGATAAACGACGCTCTACTGTAGTACTTACAAGAGCAAACAAGTTGAAGGACATGGTATTAATGAAAAGAGTTACATGTAATGAGCTTTTAGTAAGATACATAAAGGAAATGCAATGCAGGATTGCACACCCAAGAGCTCTAGAGCAGTTACAAGCAAGAGTGAACATTTTTCTAATACAACCCTAGCAAAAGAACTAGGAATGAAGAAGATAGTAGTTCCCTCCTCATCAGTCCCAAGACTATTTGGGTTTGCCAAGACACACAAACCGGAAAGAAACATAAGGCCAGTAGTTGATAAATGCTCACCTACGATAATCTTAGAACGGATACCCAAAGGTTTCACTAACACGCACATGCCTCCACATGAATACAGCATAAAACAGCCACTAGAATTGCTCTAGAAAATGAAAAATTTTAAATTAAAAGAAAAAAGTTATATGACAGTACTAGATTTCAAGGCTTTATATCCCTCAATTAAACTTTAGCCATGTTTTTGCCATCTGACAGACTTATTGAACAAAATCGGAAATATGACAAAGATAAGAAAGCAGATACTGAAACTGGCACATCTAGCTACATACTCGTCAGTCTTCAATTTTAACAATATAACATACATTCAACCTAGAGGAGTGGCAATGGGAAGTCTCATATCAGGGGCACGATGTGAGATGGTACAAAAGACATTAGAGAATTCCATCATAAAGAAATACGTAGTGCATATGCTATTATATGCATGATATGTCAACAATGTCTTGATCACATGGAAAGAAAAACCAGACATACAGCAATTTCTCAAAGACATCAACAATAACAAGTATGGCCTAGAGTTTGAGCTAGAACAACAGAACGACCAAAAGATACACTTCCTAGATATATCAATAGAAGTAGAAAAAGAAGTGGAAATCAATACTAAAGTTTACAGAAAGTCGACTTATAATCCATTGCTAATCCATGGACATCCCATGACCCAGCAAATTATAAACTGGCAGCTTTCAGGGCACTTATAAAAAGCAAAGTGCACATTGCAGCAAAGTGCAGGACAGACATAAAGAACAGATCAAAGAGTGTTGGAGTCAATCAGAATAAAATAAAGGCCTTAATAAATAAAACAAGAAAAGACAATAATGAAGATAATGAAAGAGGAAGAGTAGAAGAATATACAGTAATGGAATGAATGGCACCCTTAACCAAAATTTACAAAGAAATAGCAGCAGCTACTAACAAAAAGATAATCTTTAAAAGGAATCCAACAGTATACCAGATGCTATGTATTGTAAGGACGGCACCCTCGGGGAGACACCACAGTGAGGATTGTTCCCGTTTGTAAGGATGCGGTGTACCCGAACCTTAACTCGCATGGAGGTCACCCTTAAAGTGAAAGGTTACAACCCTCGCTTTTCCCGTGATCTGTCAGGATGATATGAGAAAGCCTTCTCCGTATGGGGGTAGTGGTTTGCTGGACACAAAGATGACTCACACAGACCATATTTACCAATTCAATGCATTTATTTGTATGGAAAATCATGCTTACAATGAGTTACACCAACGTCTGATCAAAAGTCCGTCACTGAAGAGGAGCTCGCCGGATAGTTCGTTTTCCGTTGATAATGGTCGGCACAGACCAAAAGGAGGAGGGAGTCCGCTTCTTAAGAGTCGTAAGTAGAGGACTGGAGATTGCAGGGATGGAAAAATTGGCACTGGGAAGTTGAGTCCTAGTCCCTTCCGTCCGCTTCTTGGGAGAACTCTGGGTTATTATGTATCCGTTCTCTGAAACCGTCGTTCTCGATCTCCAGCTTGCAACCTCCTCGTGTCCTTGGGATTTCGGGCTTTTATAACATTTGTCTTCCCGAAATTCTGAGATTTTGGTTGGTCCAAATGTTGGTCCCCTGCGATTCTATTGGTTCCTGGTCTGTTGCCAGGGATGCGATTCTGGAGGGGTCGCCGAATGTCCCCGTCCAGACCGTTCCCCTCCGGAGTCGGGTCAAGCCCTTTCCCAAATGACGGTCCCATAAATTTCACCTAATGTCTGTTTTTCTGTCCCGAAGAGGAGGAAGCTGTCTCAGCCACCGCCCCCTCCACAGGAGTGTCAGCAGGACCTGCTTTGAACTGTCGGTAAGGTGAATGTCCAAAGTTTCCCCGACGGTCGATCCCCCACTCGTTCTCATGATTGACGATCGCGGGTCTGTCAATTAGGCCTGGAATGTGACAATTAAATCATCTCGCACTCCATTCCTTGGTCACACCGGTCCTATTTACGTAATAAGTCACTGATATATTGACTTTAGCTCGACTGCCGGTTTCCGTCCAAGGGGGGTGTGTGGTCCCGGCCTCACAGTATGGACAAGGAACCTATTGACCAGAGCCTTATTCCTGGAGTTTACAGAGTACCCATACAAGACAAGAGGCAGCAAAAAGAACTGTACTACATTGGAGCTACAATGAGGCCATTAAAAGAAAGAATAAAAGAGCACAAAAGGAACATACAGAATGAGCAACCAGTCACTGCTTTAGTGACATATGTTATAGCAGACCCAACAGGTTTCAGTGAAATGGGAAAGAGCAGAAATAATACATAAGGTTCAGGACAGGAGACATATTAAATATGAAGAAATCTGGCCTATTCACAAGAGCAGTCTAGCAGGACAGGCTATAAACTTCAGAGAATCATATAAAGTCTCCACAGCATGAAGAGCAGGTGCATTATGAACATACCAGCAAAAGAAAAAAGCACAGACAGATAAAAGATTGGCATTAATCATTGTCACTTGTTTATTTATCTATTTCTTTATTATTATTAATTTTTATTTTTACTTTTATTTTTGTGTGTATAATTAGTGTATGCATACATTTTCAGTCTGTAGATTTTATTTTTTATCTATTTTCGGACTTGTGCAATAGGCGTTGAGAAAACTTTTAAAGTTAAAAATTGTAATTGGTTTCGTTCATCATAAATTGAAAAATTGTTCGATCTGATGAAGGTCAATTAATTGACCAAAAACGTTAATATGTTAATAAAATAGACTGTATGTTAAAGGTTAGTAAAGTGTAGCCATAAATTTATTTTCTAGATAAGTTGACTTAGTAAAAAATTAATTTTATTTTTATTTGTACAAAATTTAAGCAAAACAATTAATCCAGACTCTATTTTTTGCTTATTATGCAAATATAATTATTCTAATTTTTACTTCCATTTCATTGGTTTACAATTTGTTTATTTTGCCTTTTTCTGAAACAGTGCCTTCTTTTATTTGTTAGTCTTTACCACACAACTAGGTGCACAGGTAGACACTGAGCTTTTTTCAAATCACTCTTTATTCTGCAATATCTTAGACCCCAATATGCATTATGGACATACGTCCCTCATCTGTCGGTTTTATCTTAGACATTTAGCATAGTGGTGTAAACTATTATACACACTTTTAAAACATACATATATACACTGTTAAAATCATCATGATTTTCTACTGCGTGTTTGAGTGCTGTGAAGGAACTGGTAATGCTGGCAAATGTTGAGTGCTATTTAGTGCACTAAGTCATGATGATTTTAACGGCGTATATATGTATGTTTAAAGTGTATAATAGTTTGCACCACTATGCTAAATGTCTGTAAGATAAAGCAGATAGATTAGGGGCATATGTCCGAAACATGTATCGGCATCTAAGATATTGCAGAATAAAGTGAGATGTAAAAAAAGTCTAGTGTCTGTGCACCTAGTTGTGTGGTAAAGACTAACAAATTTATTTGTCATCTCAAGCAAAACTTTGGCCTAAATTGCTGGATTTTTCTCAGCCTATATAATAGATAATTTTAGGACAAACTCAGATATTTAATTAATTAAAAAAGTGATTGTTAACCTTTACAGGAAAATGCAGTTTAGCCATTATAAACTAAATTTAACAAGCAATTATTTATTGTGATATTGTCACAATGCTGGGCTGCAATTTTTAATATATTTTAAATTAAATAAATTAAATTTAAAATATATGCTCTCACCTCAAATCAGTATTGTAGTGGCTTGCCCCTGTATATCACTTTTCCATTAGCAATTGAGTTGTGCCAGTCATGTATCTAACTCCTTTTAAAGGAAAAGTTTTAAATTGAAATAACTTGACTTCCAATTTGCATTGGAAGTTCGTATATAGTTAATCGGGCCCTCCTGTCCCTAAGCTTTCTATATCTGGTCTTGACTTTCATGTATCTAACTCTGTTCTCAAGATTAAGGAAGGAAGGACAGACAGATGACAGTGGCCATTTATAAGTCTACAATTTTTTTCAAATTGTAGCCCAATTAAATTCATTTAGAAAATTCAAGAAGAAAACAACAACATAGAACAATGCCTGTTCCAGATGATATCACAAAAATAATCTGCCAGTTCAGGTAGTATATTTTATATACTTGAAATTTATATAGACCATTCTTGTAACCCTCTATGTAAACATGCCATTATCCTGTCATAACAAAATTTTATCCAGTCACAGCATTTTCATAACAGTATCATATACAGGGTGTCTGAAAAGTTAGTGCAATGGAAAAGGTTGAAGTTTTATATACAATATTGCTGTTTCTTCTACAGCAAATGCCAGGAATGTCTCCACAAGGCCTCAAAATCTGGGGAGTATAGTCCATACATGGATATGAGCCAATTGGACCATAGCTAAGTGAACAATGGTTAATTTGGCAATAGAAAGTTAACAATTTTTTCACACTTAGCAAGCATACAATTTGACTGTTTTATTTTTATAAATATTGGTAAAATATATATAATTATGATAGAGAAAATATATTAAGAATATTTATATGGTATTGCATGTAATTACAATATGAAGTAGTAAATTTAACATTAAAATTTTGTTACATTAAAACAAAAAAGTGTATGAAATTAACAAACATATTTACATGTTACATAATTACAAATTATTAAATGAACTTAAAAACTAGTTTTTCTTTATTTTAATATTGTGCAATTATACCTTTTTATTTTTAAATCATTTTCAGATCACATTTTTAACCATTCTTTCTTAAATGATTCTACAAATTTTGATATGATACAAACGAAACTTAACTAGCTGATTCATTTTTTACATGGGAAATTTCAATATAATTTTTATTCAATTTTATATTCTACACAATAAAAATAAACAATTATAAGCAAGATTTTTCAAATTTTATATTTAGATCTTTCTGTTAACTTGTTTCTCAAAAGATTATTATTTAAATTTATCAGGTTTTAGATCTATAGAAAAGAATGGTGATCTTAATAAAAACAATAAATTTTTGCTTTGTCTATTATTTTGTCACCCAATTGGTGATAGCCTGGTCAATCATGTCTCCTGGAGACCTAGCAGGCCAGATTTCACAAGATTATGCAATCAGAAAAGAAGTCTTCCAAAGACTAGAACATCTGTGAGCAAGCAGTAATGCCATCTACTACAAAGTGTAAATACAGGACATACAATTTACAGGCCTTGTATGCAATGCCATAGACATAATTTTACTGTGCAGTCAGAAATTTGTAATGACATTAACTTCTCAGACACCCTGAATTAACCAGAGAACTGTTAAGTTAGTGAGAATGATAGTTTAATTGTACAAAATAACAGAATTCATGAAAAACGTTTTACTGCAATACAATAAATTTTACATATACAGTATTTTAACATTTGAAAAATTTTTTAAAACTACATAAGGGGAGTAAAATGATATTGTTACATGATAAAGATTAAATTTATAGCAAATAATATTTTGACACTAAAAATGTATTTACTACCAAATATATATACATATAATTTTAATTTTATTTCTCATCAGTAAATCACAGTCTTATTGCATTTTCTTAAAATGCTTAATGAACAAATGAATCAATAAGAGCAGTCTCTGAACTTAAACTTTGATAGTCCGAATTGACTTCTGCTAAATACCCATATAACTTGTCATCATTAGCATTGTAAGTTAGTTTTGAAAATTTTAAAAATATTATATATTATTTAAATGTATGATATAGCACATATCTTAGTAGTAATTAATAATTATTATATAAACACTTTATAAATTTGTATTTTTTTTTTTTTTTTAATTTTTGATTAATTCTATAAAGATAATTTGTACAAAGTACATTATCTTGCTTTATTATAAAAATTTCATTATTATAAAGAATTTAATTATAACTTTTATCTCAAAAATCAGACACGACTTCTGCTTTTAAAGTCAAACATGTAACTAGACAGCTATGAACTTGTTAACAAAATATCAGCATATCAAGGCTATATTGTCTGCCACAATTTTTCCCTTTGTAGACATAGTTTTCTCATGAAGAAGTCAGCATCATGAATGGAAACAATACTCTGACATATACTACCAATGATAAATTTAGAATCTTGACTGGATTTGAATCCAGATCCACAACAACAATGGCTGACATTGCACAACATTGAATTTTTCTAAAAACAAACATGCTTCACAAAGTTGTTAATTGTTTCTTTTTATGTACACAAATCATTAATTTTTATTTCAAGTTTAAATTGTTCACTTTTGCTGATCATTTTCAAATAATTATAAATTGTTTCAACATAACTGAACACTATTACTAAACAAGCTCTCTCCAGATATTAATTAAATCTGATAATACCCAATTCAGTAGGTCTGATAAGTTTCAATACTGATAAAAACAACTTGTTTTGTTTTCTCTTGGTCACTACTAACAAGAAAAAGGAATAAAATGCCTTTTTTTGCATTTGATAGATTTTTTTCCTACTAAATATTGGAGATATTACTGCTCTCTAAGGTGTTCATCAAACTATAAGAAAAATAATATGATTACCACTTTAAGTGGCTTTTGTTCCTGACATTAGTATTAAAAATCTTATTGCCACAACCAACAAGTAAAACTTTTTATACAGTAGAACTTGGTTCCAAAATTTTAATATTCATTACATAATCAGCAAAATCCTTCTTCTTTAAATCCCTAAATTGTCATTAATGTGTTAAAATTTTATACTTCATCAATTGTTCTAGAGATGATTATTATAAACCAATAGAGGAAAAAATCAAAATACGAAATCAAATATTGTATATAATATGCATATAATAATTAATAACATAAGTACAGTAAACTGCTGATTTACAAGCTTTACAGAGGGTTTGTGAACTAGTATTTTGAATTCCATGGTAAATCCACAAATTACTTGAAAATATGCCAGCAATACAGGCACTCTACTCTGTCTGTTTCAATGTCATAAGTAAACTATAGTAAAGTACACAGTATAATATGAAAAATATAGCTCATTACCAATCACAAAGACTACTTGTTTAAAAACTACACAATAGCATAAATAAAAATTATGTAATATAATTAATTACTGTAATTGCAACCATGAAAATTTTAAAAAGTACAGTACATTAGCCTAAAAAATCAACAATACTTTACTAAATTTAACTAGACATTCACTATCACAAATATTATTATGACTTGTGTGTCCTGCTGTCACTGACCACAATAAATTGCCCTGCTAAATCAGGACTTGATTGTAATGAACTCTTAGGTTCTGATGCAAATTATAATAGGTCCATCTGATTATCTCTAAAAGATATTCAGCTTCATATTTTTTTTAAGACAATCCCTAAAAGATGAAGATCAAACATTAAGGTACAGTAATACCACATTGCTCTTGATTGAGTTATCTAACATGTTAACAAGGTTTACATAAAATTTAAGATGTTGCTAATCACAAATCTTTTTCAATATTTATATATTGATAATATTCAAGTGCAGAAAATATAGTGTCTGCTAATGTCTGCTCAATACCATAAATCAATACACACAAATATTCTTTTTGCCAATGAAGTAAAAATGTAAAAAATGACAACTTACAAAAGTCAGTTTATAACCACTATCAATTTTGTAAACAATTTAAAAATTTTAATACTCCCATGGTATTTAAAGAAAACACACTACAAATCAATCGTGTAATTGGATTTACTTCAGTAATTTAGTATGCAATAAAATATTTGCAGTACTATTAAAAAAGCACTAAAAGAAATACTAATGTGTAGGTATAAAATTTATATATAATAACTATTTGAGGGATCATATCCATTGTATGGAATCTTGGAAACAGATCATGATCAAAAGTGATATTAACAAAATAGGTTACTCATTGTTGCTTCTCTTGGCCCCAACTTCATTAATACAGGTTCTATGGCAAAAGCCATTGGCTTAAATGAAAGCTGTTGCCTTGGAACAATGTCCATAGACTATTTAAATCTATCAACAGAGGGACTAGTTGTATTTTTAAACTTACAGAAATGGCACAAAATAATTCTCTTAAAAGACAATGTTGACCAATAAAATGTCCAATAAAAATGAAATGAGAATTAAGACATTTGTAGTTGACAACAACAAAAAGGTTAAAGTTGTTACTTTCCTGAAATCATTTGGTTCACATGCATGTTCATGATTTACAGCTTTTGTATAATTCAGCTTTGATAGGAGGACAAGCTTCCATAATGAATACTCCTAATACAAGCTGCAGAGATGAGATTTCTGAAATCAGTTAAAAGATCCATAAGGCTAGACTATGCAAAATGAAGGTATTAGAAAAGAATTAAACATATTCTCTAAATGAAAAGATACAGAAATATTGGAAGATGGAAGACCAAAATATTCATTAATCATAAATATAATAATAAAAATATTCTATTATGAGACCGTGGTTGATCATTGATGATGATAATGGAGTGATTCATGAAGCCAGAGTAGGCTAATAGTCTAATCCATTGGTTCTTAAAGTATATCCACAGGTGGTTGTGGAAGCATGAACTATATAGATGGTCCATCTTTCCTAAGATACAAATGGAGGGGATAAAACCTCTGAACACTGGTAGTTGGTTGTGGATTCACACCCGACTAACGGACTGGCCACATGATGTTTTTAGTTTTGTTTTTTTGTGTGTAACATCTAAATAGGAGCCAGTTTCTGAGCCAGCCTGACATCTATCCAGCCAAGAGGCACTACCTTGACGGTTCACCCATGTGTTGCGTTGTCTTATCTCATCAATCCAATCTAAAAATACAAATATATACTGTTTAGCCAGTAGAAAGAATGTTTTAGTTGTATGCTTTCCAGATAATTTTTAAGAAAAATTGTGAAAATTTCTTCTGAAAGTAGCAAATTATCATCTGAAAAGTAAACCCAATATTTACAATAACTGGCATAAACAAAAATACATACTTATTAACTATTATTTATACTTATATAACCTACATTGTTTTTTTCTTTGACAACCAATGTGTTGACCAGTATCATTAAATAGGCATAGATGGTCCATCACATCTAATTTGGTTTAAGTGGTCCATAGACCATATTATTTTGAGTACTACTAGACTAATCCATAAATAATAGCATTTACCCTCTGTGCATTACAATTATCTAGTATTGATAGTTAAATTTAAATAAAACAAGACAACTATCTTTTGTTGTTACTTTACTGATCAAAAGAAAAAAAAATCAACAAAATCACTGTAACATTGTCACAATGCCAACCTGCAATTTTTAGTCATATTTTAATTTATTTAAAATATATGCTCTTGATTTGAGTAGTATCTTACCCCTGTACATCATTCTTTTCCTGTTAACAATGAAGTAATGCCAGTCATATGTTTAACTCCATTTTGGAGAAAATGTTTGAATTAAAATATAACTTTCCAGGCTGTAGCTGATTTTGAACTTGGTGCATAAAGTATGTTACATTGTGTTTTTGGGCTGCAATTTGAAAATTGCAGCCCAAAAACACAATGTAACATACTTTACCAGATAATAAAATTAAACATAATAGTATCTTGTATATGTCATTCTTGTCTTGTGATTGTTGATGAATTTTTATATATGAAAATATGTAATAATTGCATTCATAAATGATTTTCTGTCATATTCTGAATGTAATCCTTTGAATTAACTTGGAGAATCCATGCTTTTTTTGTTTAGTCTCTTCCTATCATTTTCTAAATTTATTAAGCACAGTTCACTTTATATACATTTATATTTTACATGGTAAGCTACAAAAAACAAATAGATAAAAGTTTAATAAATAATTTTTAAATTCATGAGATAAATAGATTTTAAAAAACTATCTATTTGAACATAGAGGCAATCATCACTATAGATTGTACTTTAATCTTAGAGACATTGTATTTGACAATAAAATGTTTAAATATTTATTTTCTAAATTAAAAATAAATTTAACACTACACACACAGTTCATATTTTGACATTATAAATTTTACTTATTTGAAAAATTTCACTATCTTACATATTTTTGGGATTAAAATTAAAAAGACAATATATAAATAGGTTAAAATAATTATAAAATTGATTGATTAATAAAGTATGTATAATAAATAGATAATGATTATGGCAAAAAATAATGTAATACATCAAGATCTTGTAGTTGTTTTTTAACTATTTCATTCCAACCTTTATTTGCAGCAGGATTGATGGGACTTGGATGCATTATATTACAAATGGTTATCTCACTTATTCTCCTGAGAGCAATTTTTGCTCTCTCTTCAGCATATTTGCCTACAGCAATTAATATTTTTACATTCAGTAAATTCACCACTTTACGCAATGCTTCATCGCATATTGCATTCAAGTCATTACGAGTGCTGACGTTCAACTGAGGTGGGGTGATATTTTTACCAGTTTTGGATAAGAAAGAAAGTGGGCAATAATTATGAACAAAACTGTACTTGAAGAAAGTGTCTGGAGTGCCAGAAATATCTTTGAAAAATTCCCAGAATCTTTTTCCACTGACCTGGTAAATAAAATATTTTAATTATAATTATAAAATAATTATTTCAAAAATTGTTGTTAAAATTAATGTATATAAATTGATAAAATATTACATTAATATAGAAATATCTGGTAATCATTTGAGATCTGTGTCATCTGTTTATTTGCTCACATGTGGATAAAATATTTTGAAAATTTATAATTTTGGATTTATTTTTAGAGACTAACTTTGAGGTTTTTTCCAGTTATTTTGAAGAATGCCACAATTTTTCATCAGAAAAAAAAATCTGAAATGTCTTCAAAACAAGCATTTTAACTCTTGGTACAAAACCTTGATATTCTTGATAACAAACTTCATACATACAGAAATTAGAGGATATTTTATGAATTTTAGTAGAAAACTTATATGAAACTTATTTTAGTTTAATTATTTACACTTTAATTACAAATTAGTTTATAAAATTAAGCTCTTTCAATCAGAGCTGTAGCTGATTTTGAACTTGGTGCATAAAAGTTATAGGTTACTCTTTCATTAAACAGTAATATACTAATATACTGTTCAAATACTATAACATGTAATTATAAATCATAATTTTTACGTTTATTTATTTATTTCTGAAAATAAAAAGTTAAATCTAATTAAAATAGAGTTAGATCTAATAAAAAGTATTTTATTAGATTTAACTCTATTGGCACTTTTGTGAACTCAGCACCTGATGCAAGGGCATTGTCTGCACCACTATTACTGGGGTGCTGTCTTTCATAAAAATTTTATGGGATAAAATGTTATAATGTTAGCTGTAGCTCTTGTAAAGTGAAAATCAGACACTAATTTCAGACATGTTTTACATGATTACTCTATGTACTATAGAATGATTACTCTATGTATGTCTATAGAATACTATTTTTTCTGAGAAATTTTTCAGAATTTCTATTGCTTGATTTTGTTAAAAATAATATAAAAATAATATTATTATAATATCATATAATTTTTAACAAAATTATTCTATAATTCTATTATTTAATTATTAAATAATAGAATTAAATCAAGATGTTAAATGTCATATTCCAATATATTACCATTATTTTTCAAGTAAGAGCTATCAAATGATTTTATGGAAAGCTGGTGGACAATTCTAATTGTTCATAAAATGTAGGAATTGAGATGATTATTTTTGTAATCATAAAATTTAATTTATGCCATTTATACATTTATGATTATCAGTAACAAATATAAAACAGCTTTTAAGTTGCAAGTAATGGGCAGAGAAGGTATTTGATAATTTTGATTTAATTAATAAGTTTTTTGATTACAGCTTGCTGCTTAAACAATTAAAATATATTAAGATGTTTATTTGCTCTTTTTTAAACTATTTTATTTTCTACAAAATACCAAAAAATTACAAAAGAAAAAAACTATTACAAATGACAACAACAAAAATTTTCAGAACAGTAAAAATTTTTATTAGCATGTAGTCTCACAGAAAAGTATGGTATATCATATGATGGGCTATGAAAGCTACCAAATCATAGATCAAACAGTCAGAATTTTGTCAGAACTGAAGAAAAATGCAACAATTCTAATAGTGCAGTAGTTCAGAAACTACTAATTGAACAAATATAGATCACAAAGATGTTACATACAAGACCCAGGGCATGCTATGTGAGCATGGAAAATGAGTTGCAAGATAAAACTGTCTGTGGTTGTTATATGTAGTTGTATTTTACAGATTTACCTCATACCCTGTTATTACCACAGGGTAGGGGTAAATCAGTCAACTATTATCTTAAAAATTAGTAAAATATTGCAAATAATATACTGAAAATTATTTTAAATGCAATTATGAACTTTTATTTGCAAAAAACTATTTAATCCAAAGTACCAGTATATATGTTATATAGAAATATTTTTAACAAATCATAAAATCAGCCTTTTTTATAATTATTTTATACTTCTTGACCTTACAATTTTGCATTATCTTAATCTATCTATCTACATTTTATGGAATGTAAAAATATACTGTATTTCATAAAAATATAGGGTTTACATCAGATCACAAACATGTTGCTACATCCACTCTTTCATTAACTTAACTGAATATAACTGTAATTTCAAGTTCATTCTTTATCAAAATAATCAGTTTATTGTTACTTAATAAAACAATATTTTTCTTCACAACACTTATAATTTTATCAATTGCACTTTTCAAAAGCTGAAACTTATATCTATGTTCAACCAAGTCAACCTAGGCACTTTTCCAGCAATGAAATAGATGCTTTACAGACATTTTTGACAACATTCACTATTCAAAAATAAATAACTTACTTCACTTCTTTTACAATCAAAACCTTGAATAATTCTCTGTGGATGTTCATGTG
This sequence comes from Centruroides sculpturatus, assembly GCF_000671375.1. Classification (NCBI taxonomy): domain Eukaryota; kingdom Metazoa; phylum Arthropoda; class Arachnida; order Scorpiones; family Buthidae; genus Centruroides; species Centruroides sculpturatus. The sequence continues at coordinate 308,718 of NW_019385249.1, read as the reverse complement.
CTGGTTTTCCAACTGTTCCACTTATTTTCAGCCAATTTTTCACACAAGATATTTCTCCAAATGGTATCTGTAATAAAATTTAGAAGGAACATTAATTTCTGTTGTTTTTGTTTTAATTTAGTAAAAAGTGGAATTATATTAATTCCATTTTACTGAAAACTGAAATGTCTGAAAAGAAATTTCTTCTAAAGCAGATGCTTTTAAATAAATCAAGCTTTTTTAAAAAATAAAATTTACAAATTAATATATATTTATATATATATATATATATAATTTTGCTATAATATAATTTAAACTACTGAAAACATATTTTAAACAAATACAAATCAAATTTCACATGTTTATTAAATACAGCCAAACCTCAGGTTACAAACAAAATTTCGAACACCATATATTTGCTCTGGGGTTTACATATGATAATTTGGTTTCCGAACAAGCTACTCAGCATGAACCAGCCACTGATGGTCAACTTCCTATACTTCCTATGTTAAAGAAAGTCAATGGCCCAACCAATCATTGACAGGACTATCAATTCAGTAGTGGCATCTAAATTCACCTCACATCATTAGATGTCGCAACACAAACCATCTTTGATGATGTTATTCAAATTAGATTTCAATGTGCATGCAGGTAAGATACTACTACTAGTTTTCGGCATATATCACAATTTAATTTAAATTAAATTAATAAATAAAAACTATGTTGACATTCATGTAATAAAAATGACATCCCATAATTCATATTTAAAGTACTTAACTCAAATTAAATAACAAAAATTTATTAATATATTATATAATATTAGTACTAGGTGGCCAGTTAATTAAAATTAAAAATAATAAAATAATAATTAAAATTCTGGTTTTTACACTGAAACTGAAACTAAAATTAAAAATAAAATCAAAATTAATTTAAATCAAAGCAATTGTAACATAATATTTCAGAAAGTGTGGATAAAGTACTTGTCTGTCTTGGTTGATTTGGTTATATTTCATCCAGGAAGAGTCAAATCTCTATTTATAGCACTTTTTGTACAGTGTTAGGGTGCAACTATGCAGATGTGAGTGAGCGAGAGTATGTGGCAAGATGCAATAAATATCAAACCCTGTCAGATATGTGCAAGAACTAGAAATTCGCTCATGCCAGCGAGCTTTCTCACTTCTCACTTGTGCATGTTTTCTTTGTGAGAACTATATTGCTCACAACCTCTCGCTCGCTACTAAATTTGTGTCTGCATATCACACTCTTAGTTTTGGTTTCGGTTGGCAGCAACAAAGCATTTTGTTTTTAAGAGATATATATAAAATGAATATAGATATAGATAATATTTTATTGCATTTGTAGACATTTTTATGCATAAAATGCTGCTAAAAAAAACTTTGTTTTGTGGGATTGGAAATGGATTAATCCATTTTACATTGTTTCTTATGGAAAAATTTGTTTCAGATTGAGAACAAATCGGTTTCCAAACAACTTTTAAGAACAAATTCAGTTCATAACTGAGATTTGACTGTATATCATTATCAGGAGGAAATATTGTTTTTGGATGTTATTTGAGGGATAGCATATGATGTAAAAATTAATCAACGTAACTACAGCATTCAGTTTATCATGAATACTAACTAGAGTTATTCTAGCATTATGTCAAATTTCATTCCATACTATAATCTCTGGCATTTGTTCTGAATGCCAATGTCCACTACATGACTGTCTTAAAGACTCCTCAGAAGTTGGAATGTTCTTATAGCAAAAAAGAAACAACCTTCCTTACTTCTTTCCAGCAATAATTTTTATTACAACACCAACGATTTTGCCCTCATTTAGGGGCATGCTTCAGACTTTAAACTACAGTAGAGCGTCGATTATCCGAATCAATTGGGGACTGGGGTTGTTCGGAAGATCGATGTTTCGGATAACCGATTATGTACGAAAAAATATATTAATTTATCCTAAGTTGAAATTTTTCTCCGTTGCGTGTCACTTCACGTTGAATTTTCGTCCATGTTAAGCCTAACGAAGACTATTGTATCGTTAAAAATTATTTTTTTTATTTTGTATGAACAAAATAAATATATTGAAAAATATAAAAAATTATACTTCAGAAGTTAATTTAGTATCAAAAACGTAAAATATTTGAGTAGCCCAAGACATAGCTAAAGATTGCAGTGCCACAGCACTGGCAAAAATTTAAATTTGCCGACTGGAATTCTTTCGGATAATTGACGCTCTACTGTATATCAAATAGAATACAGTACTCAGTTTTCTGTTTGATATAGTTTAAAAATAAAAATTGCTGTTGCAAAGATGTAAGGAAGGTTGTGTCTTGTTTGCTATGATTGGCTTTTTCCAAACCCTTGTTCTGCAATCATTACTTCCTAAATTAAGTCTGAATTCTTCATTAACTCTTGTATTACCAACTTTTTTATTGTTACACTGAATACTATTGGGTCAAGACTGACCCCAATATTTTCTAAAAATATATTTTATGTGATTTTTGATTAAATTTCGACTTCCATTGAAAGCATGAAAAAAATGTGTTACTTATTTATTTATTATTATACATAAATAGAAATATATCTATACATAGATATATATATAATCTTTCTTCTTCCTTATCATAATGACTCTTTGATGTACTATTTCCGGAAATGTCTTGTCAAGAAGATACTTTTTGACAGTTTCATTATTGTATTTTTGAACACATTCAATACAAATCAGATGTTCAGATATAGTTTAAAAATAAAAATTAATGTTGCAAAGATGTAAGGAAGGTTGTGTCTTGTTTGCTATGATTGGCTTTTTCCACATAGTCAAATAATGCACAGGCCAAGTTTTCATCCCTTCTCTGGTAGTGCAGCAGGTTTTGGTATTTTTTCCAACTTCCTCACCAGTGATTTTTCCTATTTCCAAGAGATATAACCTTCCCATAAACCTTTTTCCCACTCCAATTTGGGTTCATATGTATCCAAAATATAAGAGTATTTATATCTGTAACAAAGTATTTAGAGTTGATGTTGAAAACGACAACCAGTTTTCATGGTTTCCCTATTTGACCCAGTAAAAGATGTTCCATTTGTCTTATCAGAGATGTTTATTGAAGTCATTCATTTGGTGCAAAATTGGAGAACTCTAATCTTATGGATAGTCAAATTCACAATCTGTTATTTTAAAAAATGAGCGATAGGTATGAAAGTGATAAAAAAGAAAAAAAAAGATACCTTGTACAATAATTATGAAGATTACTCAGATGATGACAATAATGAGATTGCTGTAACAAAAGTGGAAAAGCAGTATAATTCCAGCAGTTTGTGAAATGATGATTCGTCTGAGAGCAATCAGAACATTTCAGGAACAATAAGGAAAAATCATTAATGTATATTTATCAATTCCAAACAAAAGTCACCACATATAATGTAAGAAAGAAACACTGAATCTTATCAAAATAAAAAAATTAACTTTGGAATCACAGTTAAATGCTGTAGAATTCTATTCACAAATGTCTTCTAACTGTAACACTGTGTTGAGTAATAACTGTCCACAAAAAACCTTTGTCAGTGTTATGTTCATTACGGATATTCACTAACGTTTTCGACCTCCACCAAGGTCTTCTTCAGGTGCTGACTAAGCATTGTCGGTGCGAGGTGGAGGTTGAAAACGTTAGTGAATATCCGTAACGAACACAACACTGACAAAGGTTTTTTGTGGACAGTTAGAATTCTATTCATTTCTTCAAAATATCTAGTCCTGTGCCAATTCAATCTCAACTCTCTGGTGTGAACATGATGGACATAAGAGGTCATTGAGCAGATACTTTTTGTGTCAACATCTATCCACAGTAGTAATTGATATTTATCAATGACATTCTGTAGCATCTCTAATTTATTATGCAGCAGCTGTTCTTCTCAATAGAGTATATCTAATGAACAACTGTCATTCTTTAACTCTTTAAACACAAAATCAGCTGATTAAGAAGTTGTTCTACTAGTTTTGCTATACAAGTTCCTCTTGTAGCCTGAGGGGTAAAAACAATTTAGACATTAGCAACAGAGATGGAGTGTGTTTTCAGAGCTTAAAGAGTTAACATACATACAATTCATCTTTGTTTTATCAACACATAATTAAAAAGACTCACTATTTTGATGGGGAAAAAAAAATTCCTAGTGGAAGCATAAGAGTAAAATTGATCAGGTAAATTCTAGATCTAAAAGAATAACAACAACCAAGACCCCCGAAGGTCGACTTGAGCAACATCAAATAAGAATGACTTTATCAAGGGCTGCAGAAACAGCATCAAATCATCAAGCTCAACTTGAAGCTCTTCTCAATTCTTCAATCTCTACTTTCTCATAAAAAATATTCCATCATGCTTGACGGGAGAATTTCTAGTAACATAATAACAGTATTGACTGTATGTAAAAAATTTCAAAATTCAAATTATACATAAAACCAAGCCCAAATTATATCATCAAATGATAATACTGGATTACAAATGATAAGGCTAGATACATTATAGATACAACTTTGTTGTATCTATAATGTATCTAGCCTTATCATTTGATTATTAATAAATAATTTGAGTGTGATTTTCTACATAATTATATATATACAGTAGAACCTCGATTATCCGGATTGTTCAAAATAAACAAAAATTTTACGAATTTGCTGATTTGCACTTGGCGAATTACGACACTGTTTATGTACGTGATGGAATGCATAACATTTTTTGTTTCAACAACGTCTTACCCGGAACAGTGGCCGTAAACTCTTAAATATATTTTGCGTCGTAATAAAAATATAACTTGACATACTCATTTATAAAAAAATTTTATTTTCAAATTACATCATTTCTATGACCAAGGGTGGCGTAAGGCATGGGCAACGTGGGCCACCACCTATGCCTCGCGCCTCGAAGGTTTATGCATTACTTTTTTAAGCCAAGAACGCGACGAAAAAATTTTACTTTTACTCGTCATAAAACGATAAATAGTTTGTCAAATTTTTATTCATAAAAATGCAGTTTCAACTGCTTTTTATTTTATAAAATCCGTCTTCTTGAGCCACCAGAGGGCCTTTTAAACAATAGCTAGTTTGTTAGCGCTGGTCAGTAGTAGTCCAAATTCAATAACACATTTGTTTCTTGAAAATTTGATCACGATTTAAATATAGTATTTATTTTTAATATTACCGATATGTCATCGAAAAGAAAGTGTGTTGTATTATCATTAAAAGACAAATTAAAGTATTTGTTTCGATTATCCGGATTTTTCCTTATCCGGACTACCTTCATCCCCAATTAGTCCGGATAATCGAGGTTATACTGTATTTATACATCATGCTGGAGTAAAAGCCAGCTGAGTACCATAGAGGGCTGTCAGCACATATTTGTCCCCAGTTTGTGTGGTGAATGACCAGAATGATTATATCTTCTAAATTAATTGGCTTGAAGTGAAAATAAGACAGAGGTCAGGTTTGTATATTGACAATTCATCTGCAAGGTAAGCAGGAATTGCATATTCAAGTTCTGCTCCTGATTGATTTTTTCTTCCAGAATGTTCTAAATTAATTAAATTCTAATTATTAAATTTAATAATTAAATGATGACAACTTAATCTTTTCTATCTTAGCTCCAAATGACAATATTTTCATATTTAATTATTCAAGTTCTAACCTAATAATGACATTTAATTATCATCATTATCCAAATTTTTCCATATTTTCTTTTTTTGTATTTATTTATTCTTAATTCACACAGTCAAAATGCAGCTCTGAATGATGTAGTTGATACTTTATGAGAGCTGTAGACTATGCCCACGGGTAAAAAAGTCAAAGGAACCAATGGTCTACATGTTACCCTTTGTAAGATATAGCCTACCTAAATACTAACTGGGCTATTTGTTAAACACACGTTAGGCTTAACAGAGGTGCATCAGGACTGACTGCACCCCAGAAATAATCAGTGCAACAGCATTTCCTGCATTTTACAAGCATTTACAGTCTCTAGTGAAAATGAAAAACATTGGAATTTTAGCATTGTTTTGAAAAACAGTTCTGGATTTTTTCACTTTTAAATTTTACACTATTTTCAAGGGTCTTTGAAATTTCAGATAGGCCAATTTCAGAGGGCTATATATCTTACAAAGGATCACACATAGACCATCAGTTCCTTTGACATTTTTTATTACAGGTACGATCTACAGCTCCAATAAGGTTCCATGATAAATAAACTAATAATTTTAACGTAAGAAGGTAATTACACAAATGCATTATCTTTTTCGATTCAAAAACTCTTTGAGGCATAAAGAAAAAGTAATCATTTTTTTATTAATATAGTATTTAAATATCAATTGAAATCGGATTCTATTTAATGAACTTATTTTCCAGAGCAAATTGAATTTCTTTATATATATATTTCTATGGACGAAAGAAAGATATTTCTTACTCCATTTTGAGCCATTCCAAATGGTCCCGGATTCATCCCGAGTAAAAGAATTCGCTTGGGTCCACAACAATACTTGCTAAGATACATGCGATGCGTTTGCTGCGCGTAGTCCAACGGATTATATATATACTGGACGGACTCACAGAACTGAAGAGACAGTAATTGCCGACATTGTTCCGATTCAATTTCGTGTAATTCGTCCGGAAAAGACTTTCCTTCGATTTTTATTCTCTTTGACAGTAGGGAATATTCGTCCCGTCGAATTATCTCCGACATCATCGATTACCGATATTTTCGTACGCAAACGATTTACTAAAGATTAACAGAGTTTCTTAAAGATTATTCATTTTCCAAGGCCCATTATCTTTCGAATAAAGGTCCTGCGGTGGTCTTACGTCGAGATGTGCTGTACGTACTAATAATCGAAAACACCCTGCTTAATACTTGCAGAACGCAGCCGATACCATTACTGCCAGATACTATACAAAAAACCACCGAAACTTGGTGCTGAAATAGCCAAAAGTCGCCCAAATTCACGTAGAAATTTTCATTTCTGCGCCCAATCTGGCAGCCTCGATCGAAACAAAATTTCTACATGTTTCCAGTTTTAAAAAAGTAAAAAAAAAAAAAATCACAGACGTGTTTGGAAATGCATAGATTCTCGAAGCAACATTAAATTTAAAATAAAGAATATACGTGAACAAATTTAAAAATCGACAAGGATCTTAGGGACTTCGTAGCTACTCTGTAACCCGCGTTTCTTTATGCAGTGAAGGCCGCGTTTCTTTATGCAGCGCTCGAGAAGCGCTTTACAGCGAACCCTCTGAAACCCGTTTCTAAATGCAGCGCTGCAATGTAGCGAACCGTTTCTAAACGTTTGCTGCAAGAGGTTGCTGCAGCGAAGATAAAGCAGCTTTTACGTCCGCTACACGTGTAAAGCAAAATGGACGCTTGGGTGTATAATACGATATTATGCTGTAAAAATAAAAAAGTCGAAGCGACTGTTGATAAAAATATTATGGAAAGATTAAGAAGGATTAAATTTTATGAAATGACTCTGAAAGTTATCTAAAGAATAAGAAAATACTATATTTTAAATATAATTATATATCTTTTATCTCTTTACTTTGTTCACATTTATGGAAAGATAAATGCTNGCTATCGAATATTATCAGGTAGTCGTCAACATACTTAAACGCAATTTAACTCCATTCATATTCGTTATGAAATTATCTGCTTCTATCAGCTTCTATCATTTCTAATTCTCCCAATTTCGGTCCTATTTTTGAAACGAAACTTATTCCATCTTTTTGTCTAAAACGAAGTAGATGAAACCACTGAAAACTGATACTTGATCGTGGACTCGTTCCTCTCCAACAGGCTTGCCACATAAAGTTTTCTGGGTTTTCTTCATGTTTGTAACATCTAAATAAGAACCACTTCCGACTTTTAGAGTTTAAAATATCGTGGCCACGTGATTTAAAATAATTATAGCAAGGATTTTTACGCTAGTGGACTAACTACACTAGCGTAAAAACGGGCTTAAAAACCTTCGCTGTAAAAACTTTTAATTACGTGACGTATTTGCATTTGTTTCTGGATTGCAGTGGAGTTCCGGCTAGCGAAGTTTTTACGGCGACGGTACTGCCCCAAGTGTCGAAAATTAATATTTCTTCGCACGTGAATTAATGGAAACGGAAGACAGTTGTATACATGACGTATCGATATAAAGACAATGATTATATTCTACGAGTTTTTTCTGTACTATAATTACAAATATAGTAAAAATAATATCTTTACTTTCATATATTAACTTTTATTATCGTATTATTAATTAAGATAATATACAGCACTTATTAAGCTTAGCTTTTTTCATTATATACTCCTCTAAATTGAAGGATTTTCCTTTGGCCATCCGTATCGCGTGATTCATCCTTTATTATAATCGGGATACTTCTTGTCGTAGATACACGAATACTTTCGGATGTTTTCGATAAATCTTTCCAGATCTATTCTAGAGTAGCCACGAGGGAACGTACACAAAAGCTCGTTTTTCGCCATTTTCGCACCGCGTCACAATGGCCTAGATTTAACTGACTTCTGATTGGTGGATGGTACCTTTTACGGCCGTATTCGCGTCTAAAGTTGAACACTGCTCAACTCGCTTTTACGACCTGCTCAAGCGTAAGATATCAGGGCCACGTGATTAACAGCTTTTACGGCGAGGGGTTTTTACGCTAGTGGAGTCTTGGCTTAAGCCTGGACTCCACATTACCGGAATCCGCGACGTAATCGTAAAACTGAAAGACAAACTGACGAAACTTTAAGTTTTGTAACGTTCAGTTGGACAGAAACAAGACCGAAAGCAGAGTTAAAAATTATTTAACTTTTCCGTTTTCGTTCCACGCTTGTCGTACTGCAACCAATAAAACGTAAGGATTTGTGACGCGTAGTCACGTGCATCAGTCACGTGCTGTTTGATCATCGTAATGGCGGAAAGTATAGCGAAAACGATGAGGAAACAAATAGATTTAGAATTCTTCATCGAAGTAGTTAGAAAATACAGATGTCTGTATTTTCTAACTAAAAAAATGTAAATAATTCAAAGATTATTTACAATTTCATTGTTAATAAATGCAGAGAAAGCATGGCAAAATCCGTAGCGTCGTCCGTGTTTGACTACAATTACAGAACTGACCAACAGATGGCGCATTTCTAGTGGAGTCAAGTTAAAACGAAAACTCTAATGTTTCAGTTCTGTTTCTGAGTTTCTGTTTTCAGGTAATGTGGAGTCCAGGCTTTAGATATATTCTCCTGCCAACTTAGTTGCGACCTTCGATGCAACTAGGTTGGGGCGAACAAATGCGTTCTATTTATAAAACAAGAGTGGTATTCTCTCAGATAGGAGTGGACTATTTTCGGAAGAAAAAAAAGAACTTTTAAATGGCGTGTCATTTTCTTACAAGAAAAATTGATCTTTTCTTTTAAGACAAGCGGTAATTTAGGGATGGATTTTCTTCTCTTCGACATAAAAACAATGGATTGTTTTTCTAATCACATCACAGTCAAAGCTCTCTGAAATCGTTGTTTCCGGAATGTCCTCCTTTCAACGATGATGTAAAATTTGGTTCATCTTTGTTGCCTGCTTTAAGGCGAATCTTTTTTTTTGTTGTTGACAATCCAGTAATCTGACTTCCACGCTTTGTGCAACAGGAATGATAAAATCTCAATTTTCAACTTCCTTGTAGCAAAATTTTTTAGTTTCGCTGCAAAAGGGTTTGTTACGAGATGTAACCTCTATGTAAAACAAGAAATCAAGCAAAATATGAAACTACTTACTACTACTGTACTAAAAACAAATTATCGCTTCAGTACAGCTTCCTTTCAATCTAACTTGTAAGACGAGTTGAAGTTCATATCTTTTTCTACTTTTTTAATTTTTTCATTACGGATTCTAATTACGTAAAAATTATATTATACTAATTTAATTATAAGGATCCATTATATCGTCTATATTTTTGTGGTTTAACAATCAGAGAAACTTTTAAGGATTATTTATTCCTGTATGTTTTATACTAATAACTGAATACCGCTTGCATTCCTTCGTTGTCTGAAATAAGCGTAACATTACCACAATTCTCGATAAAGGTTCTGATTTATAAATTCTCATCATTAGCTCGATCCGAATTCGCTAGAATTTTTCTGAGAGACAAAGACGGATTTTTGATTGCATCAAGCTCAAAGTTGAAAACTCTTCGCATCTCGAAAGAAAATGATTAGGGGCTGTCTTGCTTGATAACCTACGATTTCAGCAAGCGTGAATGTACAGTATCTTAATTTATGCAGGATTACTTACCCGATTTGTGACCTTAGTCATGCATAAAATGTAACTGTAAAATGTAATTTTAAATTAACGTAATCAGTATCTGAGAAGTACACAACCCATATACTGTAGTAACTGTTGAGTTTTATCTCACATCTGCATTTGAAGGTCTTGTTGTCTATTACTGATAGCAAGAGCCGTAAATAAAAATGGAAACTCCACAATAAAGGTGTCTTGTGTTCTGCAGTTTGCAGAGTATGAATCACTTGCCATTGCACGGCATGAGCCATTTATAGTTGTGAAATTGTGACTGCTCGGGCAGAGTGACAACAGATATGCTTTAGTGAAAACATGAAGTTTGAGTATCCAGGTCAATTCCTGGTTGTTTGGTCTTCCCAGATGCAAAACACAATATTGCTACCCTTATTAATTGAGATTTTGCATGTAATAAATGGTCTGCAGCTGTCCAATCTTTTCCAGGAATGACCTGAGTGTATTGGTTAGATGCATGTGATGTGACATGGTGCACACAATGAAAAATTGTAATGGGCAAACATAAAACTTAGACAGTTTTCCATGTTTTAATGAATATTACAATGTTCTTGGATAATAATTAAAATTGCAAAAATTTTAAATTATTGTAATTTTGTTTTAGAAAGATCCTGTACATTTTTAAAATTATAGTTCATTAATTTCTAATCATCATATTTAAAGATCTGAATATTTTAATCCATTTCACTAATAAGGCAATATTTTCTGAGTTTTTAATAAATGACTTCAAGAAAAATAACTTGTGTTTTGATTCTGTGATACACTTTATTAACTGATTCATTTATATTGCCATTTTCTATTGAAATCCAAGTTAAAAATGGATTATTAACAAATGCTGTTTCACTCACTGAATTATTTAAGCAACAGATTTATATAACTGAAAGGAACAAGTACATTATATAAATCATATAAAAACAAGTTTCTTTTTTATATATTTTTTTAAACCAAAATATATAAATTAATTTGCACATTTAACCTGTTATAAGCTTTGTCTTTTAAAAAAGAAACATTAATTCCAATATAGTGATTTTAAAATAAACAAAGAATAGCAAAATGCCTAGAGATTTACAAAAATTAGAATGGCGAATTATCAGGTGAACGAATGTCATCTATTTTGAGAATCATCTTCACTAGTTGGGTAGCCAAACTGATTTGTTGTTTTTTACTTGTCAAAGTCTCAATGACATGCTGCTCTTTCATGTCTGTAAAGAAATATATGTATTAACAAGATATCAAGAAAATATAAACATTTTAATTTGTTTAAAGAACAAATATATTTTTTTAAAATATGCAACTTTAATGATTAACAATAATTTAATAATCACTATTCATTATTACATGATAATTAATTATATGAACTCCCATATAACATGGTAAAAAAAAAGTGCAACTAGTACTCATACAAAATTCTAATTTTGTCATCTAGAGAGAGAGATTTTTTCAACTTCTCGGGTATATTTTTGATTGTTTCAATACACATGGCTAAAACAGCAAATGCTTCTTATAATTTATAATAATAGTGTATATATTTTTAAAAATTTATTACCTGTATTTTGTTTTTTCTTCATTAAAAGAAAGTTTCTTTAAAACAAGTTAATTAATACTCGGCACACAATAAAATCATATTTGAAAATAACACACATCTCATTAGCAATATGCAAATTTGTGCTGAAACTCAGACAAGTTTAAACTTGTATAAAATCGTCAGATAATACATATCTTGTATAATGTGGAATATATCCTGTGCAACACACCAACAGAATGCTGAAAATCTATCGGGCTAGTTTAAGGCTAATTACTAAATAAATTACGTAACCAATTTGGCTCTAGAGGTAAGCGTTAGGCGCCATCTCTTATTAACATTAATAATTATAAATAAATTAATTAATTTAAATAATTTAGAACCGCTGGGAGAAAAAATCGGCCCAGAGTGGGACTCGAACCCACAACTATTTAAATTAATTTATTTATTTATAATTATTAATGTTAATAAGAGATGGCGCCTAACGCTTACCTCTAGAGCCAATTGGTTACGTAATTTATTTAGTAATTAGCCTTAAACTAGCCCAATAGATTTTCAGCATTCTGTTGGTGTGTAGCTATATTGTATATCGGGTTTAGCGATGTTTGTATATATCCTGTGCATTGTACAGGAGTACACTATATATGATGAAAAAATTATAAATATTTCATTTACATGATTTTGTTTAAATCAACCTCTAGTTGTTTTGAGCAATGAAAACAAGCAATTAGAAAATTGACAAATACTGTAATTTACTAGATATGTTCACTAAAAAATAGTTAACTTTTCTTTCTTATGTAATATGTTTGGATAAAAAATTGTACAACTTTCTTAAAATAAATATTTAGATACAAAAAACTGAAAATTGTATGATATTTTTCTAACTTCTATCTAGAATGAGAATAAAAGAAAGAGGATAGAGAATGTTCAAGCAAACAGAATTACAATGGGACTGCAGATGTCCAGCTACAAATTTTTTAATAAGCAAAAATACAATCTTTACTTTTCAATTATAATCACAATAGTGAATTTATCACAAAAATTACTTGCATAATCATAATATGTTATAAATTAACTGAAGTTTATTTTAATGTAATTTTCAAAAGGAAAATTATTATATAAGAAATTAATTTTAAAATTTCATTACATATTAACTCTCACAAGAATATTGATACATTCTATTTTTATAGAATGATCATAATCTTTATTTTTACTTCCAATATATTAATTGAAACAACATTTATCTGTATATATGAAAATTTATTAATATTCTAAAAACCTATTATTTCAAATTTAAATTAAAAATAACACTTAATTTCATTGTATTCTTTGCTTACTAATAAACACATTTAGCTGTTAAATAATAAAGAGGCATCTAAATGAAACACTTATTTTTCATTGAGTACAAATATTTTTTTCTTTTAATTTTAGAAGTCCATACTTTTGGATATTATATTTAACAATATAAGCACTCATAAAAATTTATTTTTTTCCATTATCATGTGTATAACAGTAGCAAAGCAAATTTATAAATTCTCAGTATTCTATAATAAATTAGAAGTTCTATTTAATAATAACATGCTATCTTATTCCACAATATTCTAATGTTAGCATAAAGCTCATTATGTTTAATATTACAATTTGATAAAATATGCTTTAGATTGTTTTAAATGTGTTGAATTTAAAACAAGATAATTATTAAAAAAGAAAATATGATCAATGATTTTTGTTTTTGCTATTTACTTACCATTTGTTCCCTTATTCAGACAGTCTATTCCTAACCAAGGATTATTTTCCTTTATTTGTCTAGCTTGAACTTCAGTTAATGTCTGAATTGGGGCTTGCCCACTATTTTCTGCTAAGGCCAAAGGTATACTTTCTAATGCATCAGCAAATGCTCTAAATGCATACTGTTCCAAAGTTGATATCTAAAAGTAAAAATTCATGTTTAAATTTTAAAATAATTCAAATACAACATTTAATATTAATGTTAATGTAGTCATATTTTTAATTAATAAATATCTTATTTATAATTTAGTTTTAAAATTTTGAAATGTTAATTTTGGCCATCCCATGGAGTGTTTTCAATGCAGCTTGACTATCAGAGACAATATGAATAATCTTATTAAGAAAATATAACTCAAAATTGTACAAGCAGACAATAATAATAAATATCTTCAACAGCTGCATTTATAATCATGTTTCAAATGTGAATAATAAATAAAATTCCATCATAAAAAAGATTGAATCACAACAAAATTAATCCACTAAAATCCTCTTGAAAGTCACTACATAATATCAAACAACCAAATGGAACACACTTAACTTTTTTCAAGTTTCTTGAAACAAAAATAATTATAAATCATTTAAAGGAGTCAACTTTTAAATGCAATAAAGCACTTTTTGGGATCTTCTGTCCCATCATCAGATCCAAATGTTTAACTGCTTTACAATCCTAGTGATGGAACAGAATGATCTTAAGAAATTTTTTACCACATTAAAAAGTTGACCCCTTTAAATGATTTCATAGTTCTTTCAACTTTAAGTTTAAGCATAGTCATCTGATTCAGTCTTGTGGTTTTCCAGTTTCTTTTTACAATATTAAACAGCATAAGCATTTCACTACAATTCATAAAAAAGATGTCCTTCAACATAAAAAAAAAAAAAAAACGATCTACAAATGACACCTAAAGCATAGTTAATTACATGTGTATCTGAGAAAAGCTTCTCCCATCTTAGTCTGAAGAAAAACATGAAGAGAAATAAGAATCAAAAGCACTCCAACTGTAAGGGATCACTGATGAGGCTCTGGTGACAGCAAGATTAGCAGTACAAGTAGAATCCCGCTAGTCCGAACTAATTGGACTGAGCCTTGTTCAGATTAGCCGAATAATTCGTGTTTTTCATGAACTATAGAGGGCGCTGTATTTTTACAAAATGGCTACTCTATCTGGGTCGTTTGTTAGTCGTCAATGTAAAATGAATTATATATTACTACAGATAGTAATATATAATTCATTTTACTATAATGAAATATCAATATAATGAAATATGCTACTTGTAGCAGTTCATTGAGAAATTTTATAGAAGGAGAACAAGTATTACTAGCAGGACACGTCATTTTATGTGGTATTATCGAGAAAAACGAGCAAGATCGTTCTGTACATTTTTGTGCTCTTTGTCTGCAAACATCAGCATTGACTTCTATCCCACACAAAATTACTGGAATTTTAAAGTTTATCGACATATCATATAAAATTGAATAGAATTACATTTTATTGAAGATAATCCTATAGTATAGGTTAAAAACGAATACAAATACTAAATTACTTTATACTTAGACTCTATGCAATCTTTTTCAGTTTGATTTTTTAATACTATCGAATTACAATAATCTAAACATATTTATAAAAACATGATAGCATACATGACAAAATATAATCTTCAGGAGTAAAATGTTTCGAACATACTACCATATACTTCGTAACTTTTTTGCCAATTCTTAGCAGTCGAATCCACTCTTTCCGTCGGTTACATTTCTGAGATTCTCCGAATTCTGATTTACGAAAAATCATCTGTTTTTCATATGAGAATACATGAAAACTTATATTGGGATCGCGTATGGCTTTGGAATTACAATTTGGAACACAACAGAAAGCTTTACTTTTACTTTTACTATTCATCTCTACTGTTGACAATATACGAAGAACATTCAAACGACCCAGATAGAGTAGTTCTGTTTTTAAACACCAGAGGGCGAGCATCCGGTGAAAAACGCGAATTGAAATAATGCAGAAACAAGCAGTAAAACAGGTCCGGTTTATATAGATCCAACACCATCAATGACTTTTGGTTCTGTTTTTGTGTGTAAGTACAGTATAGATCTGTTGTTTTAATAGGCCATGTCAAACACTGATTTATTAATTTTGTACAGCATTAATACAGTACTACAATAAAATACAATTTTTTTTTGTTGTGAAATTTTAAATCTTTGTCTTACCATTTAAATTCAACTGAAAAATATAAAAAACATATATTTTGTGAGCTAAAAAATTTTCTCTCCACCGACTGAAACATGTTCGGATTAGGCGGACGTTTGGACTAGCGGGAACTCTACTGTATGCTGTAGCTTTGCCTAACATTTCTTGTAACAGTCACCGAGTGTATAATGATAATATAGTCAATCATAGTATAAATACAAAGCAGAGTATCATGTGCAGACTATGTTTTGCCAATCATTAGTTTTGTACAACCAGAAGATGTATTATCAAGTACTATCTTAGATGGCTGATCCACACAAGGCAAGTATCACAACAAGCTATTTGACAGAAGGAAAGTGAACAAGAGATGAAATTCAATAAAAAAATATATCTTGTGTATTGCTTCTAGCCCATAAATATTTTTATTTTCAGTTTAGATTATTAATGGTGTAAATATAAAATTGTAATCTCATAATCCTTTTGGCTTGTCATAAACATACAGCCTTTTTTGCTTATTTTTTAATGCCAAAATGCATTTTGGCACTAAAAAATATCTCATTATTTAAAAACAAAGTTGGATAAAATGAATATTAGCAAAAAGTAAGTTGTATGTTAAATGAAAGTTAGTTTAAATATAATTTTAATTACTTTTTTTACTTGTTTACTTTTAAATAGCTTTTAGAAACCAAGAATAAAAGAGTGAAATGAAAAGTTCAACTAGTTATAAATTTTAACTGAATTTTAATTGTGTTAAATTATACATAATGTTGAAGGTAGTTTTAAAGAAAATTACCAGCAAGAAAATGTTATAATTGTACAAGATGTAAAATTCAGTTTTTAGGTGTTTTTAATATATTTGTAAAATGCCAACTGAGGAGGAATGAAAGTCCAAAATGCATTTTGGCTCTAAAAAATAAGGGAAAAAAAGGCTGTATATATATGATAATCCCAAAGAATTGTGAAATTATTAAAAGCACATACTTTATCTGCCTCTTGACTAACAGCTAAGGCACAAGCTATTTCAGCAGCCCCTCCACCATAAACAATATGGTTATCCTTCACTAAATTTCTTATTACACAAAGTGCATCATGAAGGCTTCTCTTTGCTTCTTCTACAATCTGGAAAATATTATAAATATTTACATTATTCAATTTGTATTATAGTAAATTAAAACTTGAGAATATCCAAAGTTTTTTCACATAAGATATATTAAATATAAATTATAGTTCTGTTGTATGATTAACATGTTAATCACATGCATACCATATATTTTGTTAATTATATTAGTATTAATCTTTACTATTTAAAAATCTCAAACAGTGATTTATCACTATTCTGAACTTAATTAAATACAGATTTTCATGAAAATTAGAGCAATGGTTGAAATTGATTATATAAAGTATATTTTTTATTCAAAATACATTTTCCATAAGAATCAAATCAGTTTTCTAGTTACATTTTCAAAAAAATATATAAAATGCCAAGCAAAATAATACCATGCAGATTCCCCATTTGATATTATTATTAGTCTTCTACATCCCTCTCAGAACCATTTCCAAATAAACCTGAATGAAAAATAATTATTTTCATAAAATACAATATAAACAGAAATACTGAGCTAGAAATTGTAGATGACATTTTCATTTATTTCTCTAGTACAAATTCATATTGTACCAGAGAAATAATTGAAATATATTAATTTGCACTAAGTAAATGTGTCTAATTTACTGATCAATTTAACAAAACTAACAAGTACAAATACTTTAGAAACAAATAGAAATTGTTATTTACTAAATTTTAAATCAATTTTGTCAAAACTGAACAAAGTGTCGGTATATTGAATGAAAGCATACAGTAATTCAGTTTATGATTATACTTAACAATAAAGTATTTAACAAATAATAAATTTATTATTTCGTAAGTAAAAATAATTCACCATAAGGCATGTGATGCTTTTGTATACTAAAAGACTGAATATACTAATTAATTAGTACAGAAATTTAACTATAGAAAAGTTGGCAGTTTTTGCTTGTTAATAATCTGGGCTTTTGATGTTTATGTAAAAATCAATTAGCAAATGTTAAAAAAATACTTTATAATAAATTATATTTAATATTTTAACTAAAATAATTTTTAATAAATATAGACTAAACACATTGTTGAAAATAAATTTAATGCTAACAAATGCAATTCTCTAATGCTATCTTAAAAGATTTTTATTGACATTTTAACATTTCAAAAATTTTGTTTTATAAGAATAAGACTAGCAGATGAGTCCGGCATTGCTGGGGAAAAAGTATTGATAGCGAAGATTAAGATTATTAGATTATAGCCGATCTTACCCATTTTATCTAGTGCAAGAATGTTCCCCCTCTTCTGAGACTAATTAGAAAATTTTTAGATATCTGCTTACCACACTGGGATAACAATAATTAAGACTCACTGCAACCACTAACCAGTGCATAGTACCACTAAGTGAGGCCAGATGGCCGAGAGGTCAAGGTGGTAGCCTACCGCTCTGGGGGACTCGGGATCGAATCTGGACAGGTCAATGAATCCCCAGGAATTTTTTGGGGGTCTGTTCGGATATGTTGGGCCCTGTCCCTCATCACCCAGTCACCCCATTGTGGGCCCGACCGAACCCATAATGGGCCTGCTATAAGAGGCCCTCTTAGTACCCACAGGGTGGAAAGAGTAAAAAAAAAAAAAAGTACCACTAAGTGATGAATAAATGTTTTATAACTCTTTTTGGGTTCTTCTTCAGGTTTACTAGATTCGAAAAACAATCTTCTAGAATCATTCATAAATATAAATTCAAACATAAAATCAAACATTAAGACAAAGAGTTTGAATAAAGCAAACTTATGCACATGCGCTCTTCATGTTGACTTTATATATGAAATATACACGCGTGTCACCTATCGTAGCATAAATGTACTATGCCAGAAACCTTTGTGGGAGTGTATTAAACAACTTCCCAAAGTTTCATGGCAATCAGATAAATGGTGTAGTAATGCATGAAGGACAGACAGACATACATTCATTTTTATATATATAGATGACTGAAGTTATCATCCTTTGATACCTTTAACAAAATTTATTTACAGGAAAAAATTCAGCCATTATAAAATTTGCTAATTTTTTTTTTATAACATTATAAAGTTTTCTATTAACTTTCAAAAAGGAATTTCACATATGTAAATTTTTAAAATAGTTTATATTTGCTCTAACTTTCATATAAGAAACTATTTAGAGAAATGAACCAAAAACAGAGAAAATTGACAACTTTTTAATTGGAGTATTTTTCCCTTTGATTTCTTAATCATAATGAAACACTTCAATTCATTTCAATTTTATACATATATTTTTTTCTTTCTGTACACTTACCATTTTATTCCCACCACGAATAAAAATAGTCACAGCACGAGAATTTTGACATTCTTCAATCACCAACATTCGATCTTTTGTAGTTCCAAAAGTCAATTCTCTGACTCTTCCTGCTTTTCCTAACTTATCAGGAGTCAACTCACTAAAACGAGGAACAATTCTTCCTCCTGTTGCAATTGCTATTAACTAAAAACAAAGAAATTTTATTAATTTATGAATCTTGTTTAATCAAAAGATTCATTCACATATAGTTGTGCTAATAAATGATAGTGTTAATATTTAATATTTTTGACATTATCAGCTATTATGTTTTATCTAATCATATCATTATATTAAAATGAAAATTATCATAATGCAATATAATTTATCAATTTGCCATAATTTCCTCCTCCTCTTTTAGCAATATTAGTCCATTTCTGTGGGGTGATTGCTTGTTTTTTATTTGGCATTATTTTATGATCAGATACTCTTCTGCTCCCAATCTTTCCCTTTACCTTTTTAAGTCAGACTTGGACCATCCAGCACCACCAGGCTCTGCCATAATATGATATAATAATAAGAATTATTTATTTGCTATCTTTACCTTTGTTCATTAAATTTTCTTTTTTTATTTAAAAAAGTTAAATATGTACTTCATTTATGAAAATTGAAGATATATTTAATCCACAAGTATTAGTTCATTTAATGCTTAATTTACATAGAGTATTTAATTTACCAATATAAAGTGGAGTTAATCACTCTTTTAAGGAAGGGAAAAGCCTTAAAAGGAGATTTACTGCTTTGTGTATAATTTCATTCCTGTGGTATTTAAAAAAAAAGCACTACAAGAATAAAATCACAGAGCCTTTTGTAAAGACTTTCTAATTTATTTGTCTGTGTCTTGTCTTCTAAGTATGAAGATTTTAAAAATTTTCCATTCCAATTTACTATTATTCATTAAAAACAAACTTAACACTTTATAATTTCTTATTTTTTTGTGACAAACCTCAATTTCAGGTCCTCCAACCCAACGGACAGCAGGCAGTTCTTTCTGAAGTAGCAGATGATTAGCTTCATCATCAAATCCCCACTGACATATAGCCAAATTAGCACCTGTATTTTTAACCTGAAAGAGAAGATATTTATTTTAATAAAAGAAATGGATTATTAAATAATATATTTTAGAGTCACAATAAAAATAATTATTGCTAATAATTAATTTATGAAATTTCTAGGAAGCATAACTTTATTCCATAAGAAAGAAGTGATTCTAAAATTGGTGAATAAAAACAGTAATAGCAATAACAAGTGTATTCAGTCTTTATAGCTGAAATAACATATATAAGTTATATTCAAAGTTTATTTTTCTTCATAAAAAACTACTTTTATAAGTATTTATCTATGATATTTTGAGGAATTATAGGGCAAACAAAGATTATTTCATGTTTTCTAGCTTAAAACATGCATGCTGTCAAAAAATTTTTGTTTCAATTATAGTGAGAAACTAACTTTATTCACTTTATACACATAAAGATTACATTATGTAAGTTCATACTAATTTTCATGACATGAATTTAATTTCTCTATTATTCTAACCACATAATTACAGAAACACAATTTTCATTACAACATTTTGTAGAACATATATCATACTTTTCAGATTAAAGCCAAGACAATTATATTATGAAGGCTATGATACATGATGTATAGTATCTAAGTCATTATCAGTGAACTATCTGCACTTTGCTAGTGAAGTCCAAAATACAAATTCTGTTATTTCTTGATTTTCTTATGACATTCATCAGCCTACATTATTATTTCCTTAACTTAATTCATATGGATACTGATCCTCCCATTAGGTAACAAAATAACATTTATGGTGGATTAGATACTATACACAAACATTCCTAAAGTATATATTTAAATAATCATATTCATACAAATATCTATATGAATGGCCAGATGGCTGTAGCTGAGGCAGTTAAGATGTTAATCTACTGCTGTGGGAAACCTGGGATCAAAACTGGAAAGCAGCTCCTAGAATTTTTCATGGAAAGTCTGTCCTGGATATGTTGGATCCTACCCCTCATCTTCCTGTTAGCTCCCACATAGACCTGGCCAGTCATGATGGGTATGTTTAAAAAGCCCTCTTGGAGCCAACACAAAAAAAAAAAAAATCTTTGTAAAAATAAGATATTAGAGATGACATGATTCCTGTTCAATTCTAACAGTAATTATTGAAAGCAACCAATGATAGCATTTTACATTAGAAATGTAAAAAAACATTTTTATAAATTATTCTATTCAATCACAGTTTGATGCATGTCAATTAATGATTTTGAAAATGTCTAAATTCCAAAAAGAAAAATTTTCTAAAATTCTTTTATTATGAACCATAAACACAAGAAATAAACAGCAGTTTATTAAATGCACTTTATAAAATGGAATCATAAAAAACAATAAATGATAAATGTAAAAAAAATTGCATGCATATATATTAAAATAATTTTTCACACTGAAAATATCTTTAAAATGCCTATGTTAATATCTTAATTTATAAGCAAAATCAGTATGCTTACATATCAATTACTTATAAATTATCTGCAATTGAAAATGAAACTTTGAATTATACAACCCCTTGACATAATTTTCCAATCAGCTGGAATATAACTTAGCACAACAGCTATAAACAACAAAATTGAAAAGTAAATATAGTAAATATAAATTCGACTTTACAAAGATAAAACTTTGCATTTTGTCCTTTCTTTTTGCCGTTCACACCATCAGCAGTCCTTCAATAATTCACAAAACTTCAGAGACAACCTTTCTCTTGAGGCTACTGCCTCCGCAAAAGAATGTAAAACAGATAGAGGGGAGGCAGTAGCCTCAAAAGAAAGATTGTCTCCGAAGTTTTGTGAATTATATATATACAGTAGAGCGTCGATTTTCCGAATCAATTGAGGACTGGGGTTGTCCGGATAACTGATTTACGTACGAAAAAATAGTTTAACGTATCCGATGTCGAAAATTTTCTCCGTTGCCTGTCGCTTCGCGTTGAATTTTCGTCGATGTTAAGCCTAACGAAGACTATTGTATTGTTAAAAATTATTTTTTTTATTTTGTACAAACAAATAAATATATTGAAAAATATAAAAATGATAAAAAATTATACTTCAAAAGTTAATTTAGTATAAAAATGTAAAATATTTGAGTAGCCCAAGACATAGCCAAAGATTGAAGCGCCACAGCACTGACGAAAATTTAAGTTTGCCGACTGGAATTCTTTCGGATGATTGACTTTCGGAAAATCGACACTCTACTGTATATATATTTTTTTACTTAAAATTGAAAAGATATATGCCATAAATAAAATTTATTTTTAAGATAAGTTAAGTACAAACACTAAAGAAATTATTTCCATAAGAATAAAGTTTTTTGTACAAGAAATAAAAATTTAACAGGAAGTTTTTGTCTCCACCTTGAAGACAAAATATAAGATTGTGCCATTCGAAACATAATTTTTCAACCTTATTCAATAAATAATACTTACAATTTTGAAGGACAATCTTTTTTATGTATAACAGCTATTATACATTTTGGGATTGACTGTATAAAGTTTTAGCAGTAATCTTATCAATTTCTTGCCAATTTGCTTTAATTACTGCATTCAATTCCTCCTTACTTTAACATCTTGAAGTGACAAGTTTTTTTAATTTTCACCAACAGCTTTTGATAGAATTTATATCTGGACTATTGGCAGGCAGGCCACTTTAAACACCTGATTTGTTTTACTTGTAGCAAATCTTTTACTGCTCTTGTGTGATGGCAACTAGCATTGCCATCTTGACCATTATATGCCTGCTGCATAATGATGCAACTAACTCTCCTAATGATACTGGATATCAGATTTCAAACTGGCTAAAAAAAGTATGATGGAAAGTGATGAACGATCCTGTACATAGTTTGGACTTAGAACCCTCTGATTTTTACCTTTTTGGACCTCTTAGGAAACACTTCTCAGATGAAGTCATAGATTTGTTCAAATCATTAAGTAGAGTATTTTTTTAGGAAGGAATTTTTGCCATTGTCTCTCACTGAGAAAAGTGTTCAGAAAAAAATTGCAACTATGTAGAAAAATAGCTTAAACTATGTACTTTCAAATGGTTAATTTAATTTTTTAAATTGCTATAAAAGATTGTATCTTACTTTTGTAATATATAAATATTAAAATAATAAAAGATTTTTAATCACCTGATCAACCATTTCTTCAAATTTCTCTTGTTCATATTTTCTCAATAAACGATAATCTTCAACAGAAGTGACATCCAACTTATGTTTGGTTTTGGGTTTTGGAGGTTCAAAGGGACAAGTCAAAATTGCAAGTTTTACATCTTTCAATTCCTATCATAAAATAAAATTATTCAAAATATAAAACCAATAATATTATTTAGGTTACCAACATTCCATAATTACACTAGAAATAGAAAATGTAGACAGAATTTGATATAACAATCTTTTGACTCAATTATATCACAAGCAACATAAAACCAACAATATAGCTATCAATGCTAAAACTTTAAAGTGAAATAGATACAATCATTGCATTGTCTATCATGTTAAAATCAGAATTTTATATATATACAGGGGTAGCTCTACAAAATCACCACTTGGCAGTAAAAATATAATCCTGGAAATAGCAAGCAGAAATAAAAATCCTAGTCTGCTTACTTTTTTGACATTAAGCATGAAATTGAATTACAAATCACACTTCAATGAAACTAACACCTATATGCAATTGTAAATTGCATATAGGTGTAAATTGCAAATAACTGTAAAGTTTTAAGTTTTTGGCCACCGTTTAGAGGTCCTCTAAACAGTGTATGGCTGTAGGCTATCTCAAAGAAAAAGTTTTTGAGATAGAGAGACAAATATTGCATTAGATTCAAGTTTGGTGATCTTGCAGGCTAATATTCCACTATTTGTTTGAAAAGCACCCTCTAGTGGTAATTTTTTAAACTAGCCTCTTTTGCTCTAGAAAAAAATTCTCATCATCTCATTAAGGCATTCCCAAACTTTCATAAATTTCTGATGAATAGTTTTTGCTGTAGCCTGCTGGAAAATGTCAAGTTTAATTTGGGACACACTGTACATTAACATGTATCAATGCAAATGAACAGCAATAACAAAATGAATAACCTGCACAACAACTTTCCAGACACTTTGTACTATATATGGTATCAAGCTGCAGTTAAAATATTTGAGTGATTAACTCTGCAATGAAGTAAAAAAATTATTTTTTTGGTCGCGGAAAAATCAATTTGACTAGATATATTAGGTAAACTGAAACGTTGAAACTAGTACATTTAAAATATTTTTTGTTACATCATAAATTTCTATTTTCTGTATATTAAAAAACATTGAGAAATTTTTTTAACAATCTAAAGCAGGGATGTCCAACCTGTGGCCCACTGCACCCTAAATTTTTTAGGTACATTTTTATTTATTTTGGTAAAATATGTTGTAGAAATTATTCTCGTTTCACTGGATACACTTTTATGTCATAATGATGTAATTGCTGCTACTAAAAAATTGTTTTATCTAGAAAACTGTTATGCATGTGGGGTAGTACATACTGTTGTGAACAATTCTTTTCATGCATGAAAAACATCAAAACTGCTGAAAGAAATAGGTTGAGTGATTCCCATTTAACTAACATTCTTACAATTAAGACTAGTATCATAAAAGCAGATGTTGACAATATTATAAAAGAAAGGCAATGTCAAAAATTGCATTAAATTTATTTTTATTTTGTGCAAGTATAATTTCTTTTTTTACTGTCAATAAATAATATAATATTTTTTGTAATTACAGTATAGCCGAATATCTATCAATCAAAACATTGGTTAACTAAAAGTGTTCCAGTCAGAAAATTCAAATTTCTGCTAGTGCTGTGGTGCTGCAATATTTAGCTATGTCTTGGGCTACTCCAATATTATTTTTGTTTGTCATGTGTGTGTTTTAGCTGGCAGCACTGGCATAACCATATTGTATTGTTAAAAATTATTTCTTTATGCTGCACAAACAAAATAAATATAGTGAAAAATATAAAAACAAAAAAAATTTATATTTCAGAAGTTAATCTAGTACCAAAAATGTTACAATTCATACATGTCAAGAGAGTACTTAAGGACACACCAGTACTTGAACGAGGCTTTTTTTCCCATTGTGAGCTATATTCTAGGACAGTGATTCTCAAACTTTTTCGATCCACCGCCCCCTTTGTTCCATAAAGTTATACCCAACGCCCCCTAACCCATTTTCTCTTGTGTGAGAAAAGGATTGGAAATATTCTTAGGAAAACTTTTCTATGAATCTCACACTTTGTGCCCTTACTGTACATTGTTCTCATCATCTGGAAACCATTAAACGCAATGTTTCCTCTTATCAGCCCCAATTTTGCCTTTGGTCACCGTTCAATACCCTGCCTCTATCATAGATCTATTCATCGCGCCAGAAGGGGGCGTTATTGCTTACTTTGAGAAACGCTGAGCTAAAATAAAAGTCAATGTGTTAGAAATATTCAAGTTGTGACCTTCAATAAAAAATAAAAAATATATAAAATGTCAACATTTTATATATATTCCGTTGAATTTTTATATATAGAATTTGTCTGCCGTCGCCCCTCTATATTTCCTTAACGCCCCCCAATTTTCTTTGAGCCTTCTACTGCCCCACTGAAAGCCTCCAGCGCCCACAAGGGGGCGTTATCGCCCACTTTGAGAAACGCTGTTCTAGGACCTTGCATCATGAGTGATGTGTTTTGCTTCAGCTTGTCAGAGAATAATATAGCCCAAGTGGCTGACATCTCCAGATAAACCCAAGAAAAAGAAAGAGTTTTGCTTGTTTTGTGTAGTGTTTTTCTGAGGACTGTGTGACTGTGTGATGGGACATGTGTCATGCTGAATCAAAGTGTTTTTGATACTAGATTAACTTCTGAAATATAATTTTTTTTGTTTTTATATTTTTCAATATATTTATTTTGTTTGTGCAAAATAAAAAAATAATTTTTAATGATACAATAGCCACAATTATTATTTAAAAAAATTTTCATTTGGCTTAACGGAGACAAAAATCCAATGCAAAGCAACATGCAACAGAGAAAAATTTTAACAGGGGATAGGTTAATATATTTTTTCATACATGATCAGTTATCCAAACAACCCCAGTCCCAAATTATTTTGGATAATCGTTGCTCTACTGTATATTTGTTATTAAATCGCATTTTGAACTTTAAAAAAAAATATATAAATTGGTCCAGTGATTATACGTAAATTTCTAATTTGGCCCATTAGAATTTTAGTTCAGTAGAGGCTTTTTCTTCTACCGTATTAAAATTCTAATGGGTGTTGGACAACCCTGATCTAAAGAGTGACCAGTATGGCTATATCTGAATTTATTAATAGCTCTGGAAGAGAAGTTGAACAGAGGTTAGGTAGCATAACTCGCAATCGGGACATTCCAATTTTCAACGCGTGTGTTGTGTGTTGAAGTCAACAATTTGACGTCATCAACGACATTCCAACTCGAGTACGAAGTGCTTTAGTTCCCATAATTCCATTCTCAGCAAGATGGATTCCATTCAAATGTCTTACCAATTACCCACAATTCATTGGAAAGTAGCAGTGAACATATCTGTTGAGTGCCGAGTGTGTTGAGTCAGCGCTGACAACAGCGCTACCTGAACGTTGAAAAAAGGAACGAATTTTAACGAACGTTGAGATCAGAGCTGAGTCGGCATTGAAAATTTGAATGTCCCGAGTGCATCTGCATGGTAAGCATAAGTTGCAGATTCAAATCACACTCCAGCTGCTTTTCTTATAGAATATTCTAATTATTAAAAATTTATTGAGAGATGATTGCTTAAGTGCCTACCTCTAATAACTAATTAGATAGTAAATAGACTGATTGATGATGTGGCAGATTGTTAGTTAATATGAATATATTGGGTTATTGTTTACTATATACATATTTATACTATATAAATTACTGAACAATTTGTATATATGTACAGTACATACATGTGTCTATACTCTGTAATTACTGTACACATACAGGTATATAAATCTAAGAAGTATTTGGTTAAATTATATTGCATTAAAAATTCTCATAAATCATTAAATTTCTCCTAAAATTAACATTTTACAGAAAATACTGTTGTTTCAAATGTATTAATATATAAATATTTTCTGTAAATGATAAATCAAAATTCAAGAATAACTAAAATGCATTGTATAATTTTTATTAAATAACAAGAAATATTTTGTAGAATCCTTTATAAATTCTGTGATAAATTTATGTTTTATAAAATCAGATAAAATACAACTGCAAAATACTCTTTTTTATATAATTTTGAAACACCCTTGTTTTTTTTATGTATATATCTGATATTTCAGAAATAAATGCAATTAATTGTGAAACAACTTTTTACTCTCTTATTTATATTAATAAAATTGATAAACACACAAAATGCCAAATGAATATTAATTAATAAATATATACGTACTGTCTTTATGGCATTAGTATACATAATTCTCATGCACGCAAATACTTTCGATATTGTATAAATGTTGTCTTCAGGTGAAATAGAATGTATTTTAAGAACACAACTTAATGGATACATTGATGAGTTTTAAATAGTTCTTAATTAAATTTTGCACTTATGTGATGATTTTTGAACAAAATTTATAAAATTTTGAAATTCAAATGAAATCAATGTGATGTATAAAAGATAGAAAGGAAACATTAAAGAAATATTATAAAAACACATTTCTTTTATAATATTTCTTTAATATTTCCTTTATAACATGCTGAAAAGACAGTACATATATATTTGTTAACTAACTTATTTATATTTTATAAACAAGTACATAAATTAATGAACAAAATTAATTCTGATTTCTGTTATACATCAATAATAGTTACTCAGAATTTTCTATTAATAATTACTACAGTTATATTTGCATTGATTTTTGTTATTTTTTCCTTTATAACTTTATAAAAAATTCATTTATGAATTACAAATAAAAATAAAAAAATCTATGAAATAAATAACTTATTTACAATATATTAATAATGAAACAAAGTTGAAAAAACTACAACTTTACAAACATCTTAAAAACTTCTAAAAAAATTTAGTTTGTCTGTATTTATTTGTAGCTAGTTATTTCATTAACACAAACTGTAAATAAAAATTCATTGTTTTGGCTATACTCTGTAATTATTGTAAAATTTTTGCAATGTTAAAAAAAAATTTAATTAGTAGACTAATAGAGTACAGTGGTGCCTTGTATAACATACGCTGCGAATAACGAACTTTCTGTTTGACCGTTACGTGACTCGAGCAANTCAAGTAAAGTGCCACTAGGTCTACCAAATTTTGAAGACTTCACAGCTAGACTTTCCACTATGATGTATTTTCTTCCAAGTTTATCTTTAAACTCCATTGAAAGAGGGAGTTTTCATAATTCTACAATTCTCATAATTTGTACATTAGCTTGTACATTATTCCATTCTGGATAATAAAATTTTGTCTTTAAACCTTACATATTCTATGGTAAAATAGTAATTGAATAATCTGAAGTTTTCTCAATTAAGAACTAGTGATGGGAGCAATTAATCAGAATTGGAAAAAAAAAATTTATACTTACATTTTAGAACCAAGTGTAGTCATTGCTGTTTCAATCAAAGGTTCTAAATTATTTAAGTCAACAGTAAAACTGTCACTGATTTTTTCTAAGTGATCCATAGCAAATCTTGCAGCCATTTCAAAACCATCTGCTATTCTAATTGGATGAATGCCCCTATCCAATAACTGCTCAGCCTGCTCTAACAAGGCACCTGCAAGCTGGAACGGATTAAGTACGTTGTACGAGGCACCACTGTACTTTTTAAATTTAAAAAATTTACTAATTTTTGAATTATTCCTTGAAAGTAATAACTGTCATAAAAATATATCCTAAATATGTTTAGTAATAAATTATACAATGTTACTGATTTTAATGTTTAGTTTTTTTTTTTTCAATTTTTTAGTCTTTATCAATAACTTATGAATGCTTTTATAAAAAAGTTACCTTAGGCATTTGTGGATGGCTGAAATCTTTATCTACAATAACTCCATGAACCAAAGTTGTATCATCTAATTTCCCACCTTCTTTTCCTTCTACTTTAATTAATTCAAAATCTACATCTCTACGCTCCAAATCTGCAACAGCCATGACTGCTTTTACTGCAATTTCAGCAAATTGACGAAGACAACGATTTACACTTAAAATAGAAAAAGGTTAACATTTAACAAAAAATATTAAGATTATTTATTAACTTAATTATTTGTTTTATGAGTTCATGTTTATGGCATAAATATATATATTATATGGGAGTGTCCAAAAGATCTATTATTATTACACAAATTAGTTATGTGCCAGATCGTTAAAAATGTATATCCACGGATACGGATACAGATACGGATCTCAACTTTCGTACTCAGTCGGCACCGATGCTTGTGACCTTGGACCGATAGTTGACATTTTTCGTTAGTAACGCAACATATTTTGACTTGCACTGAGCGTGGGATAGCATAGATTATGTTTGTATCTTTGGAGAGTGTTGAGTTAAATTAAAATAAAAACAATGTCGACAAAAAAGTTTAGTAGTATAATACGGAAATATTTTACGATAGTAAATGAATTTTGCATGATAAAATTTTTGAAATATGAATGTGCCAAATATGTGATTTTAAGAAATAAAAAATGATTTGAATTGAAGTTATTAGTATTTTATTGCTACCTATCTTTAAAATTTCATATAAGTAATGAAATTCATTAAGATAAAAGATTCGTTAAAGATCCGCTAAAAAGTAACGGATACGGGTACGGATCTTTTTTTTCCCTCGGATATCCACGGATACGGATACCTGGCACATCACTAATACAAATTCACAAGACAAAAAATGAAGCAGTCTATTGAAATGAAGTTTGTAGTAAAAGAAAGAATAGCTCAAAAAGATTTTTAATGTAAATGCTTATAATATTGTTAGCAGCTTGCAAATTAAAAATAATGACAATATACGAAAAAGTACAATGTTGTGGTTAGCTGAAACAAAATTGCTGTAACTATGCAAAGAAAATATTGCAGGAAGTGCAGAAAAACCATCACCAAATGTCTCTTCAATTCATTCTTGGATGCAAAAGTTTTAAGAAAATTGTTCAGCACTCGAAATGCTATAGTTACCCATTGACATTAGATGAATCTTTAAGTGCTGAATTTCTTTAAATTTTTATATCCAAACATAAATTGAAGGGATACTTGGTGATATCTTTCTGAAAATCACACAATACTTTCTTGGCACAGAGTGATTTTGTTTTAACCTTTGTAGAGAGGGTTAGGCAGATATGGTGCTATCACGATGTAGTGGAGAATAAACATGGAAAATTTTTAAAGAATTTTTCCACATGTTTTTCTCATTTCCATTTCAGAAAAAAAAAATTTTAAACAGTTATATCTAGTAAAGAAAAAAATCTTTCTTTATTGTCACACAATTCCTTTATATGTGAATTTTTTTTTTGTGATAATTTTTGGCTAAAATTTTTTTGCGGGTATCAATGTCATTCTCCAGTACCACGTGATCGCCCTCGATGGGTATATTTGTCAATCACTGCAGAGTGGTTAACTAACCACAATACACACTATACCTTTTCCTGTTACCATTTTTAATTCTGCAAGCCATTAGCATTGTTATAAATATTTATACTAATGAAAAACTTTCTGAGCTATTCTTTTTTTCTACTGCAAACTGCATTTCAATAAAATGCTATATTTTTGTCTTGTGAATTTGTATAATAAAGATCTTTTGTGGACACCCTATATTATATTCCAAATTGAACCTATTTATCTACGAACCTAAATAATTTTACATTTTGAAAAATCATATCAGTTTTATGTATCAACATAACTTAGATAACTATATATTTTAAAAATGAAATACTTGATAAAATAATTTAATAAATTATTGAGTTATTCAGAAACTCAGAAACTTCATAGTGATTTTTGATAGCCAACAGTTGAGACACTGATTGAAGCAAAAATTATTAGAATTGTATATGAATATTATGAAAAATGACCTTAAGACGTGTCAATTACAAAAAAGCCCATTAAGATTATTCAAATATCATTTAATTTGTTTTGTTTTGAAAATGAATGTGAACAATATGCACTTTCTAAGTTTTTTTTTCTTCTATCGTAAAGGCAAAAATGCTGTACAAACAGCAAAGAAAAATATGTGATGTTTATGATGGGAGTGTTGTAGCAGAATCAACTGTTTGAAAGTGGTTTGCTAAATTTAAAGCGAGTAATTTCAGCCTTAAAGATGCTCCCACAATTAAATATTTTAAAATTGTTATGAATCAAGTAAAGTGCCACTAGGTCTACCAAATTTTGAAGACTTCACAGCTAGACTTTCCACTATGATGTATTTTCTTCCAAGTTTATCTTTAAACTCCATTGAAAGAGGGAGTTTTCATAATTCTACAATTCTCATAATTTGTACATTAGCTTGTACATTATTCCATTCTGGATAATAAAATTTTGTCTTTAAACCTTACATATTCTATGGTAAAATAGTAATTGAATAATCTGAAGTTTTCTCAATTAAGAACTAGTGATGGGAGCAATTAATCAGAATTGGAAAAAAAAAATTTATACTTACATTTTAGAACCAAGTGTAGTCATTGCTGTTTCAATCAAAGGTTCTAAATTATTTAAGTCAACAGTAAAACTGTCACTGATTTTTTCTAAGTGATCCATAGCAAATCTTGCAGCCATTTCAAAACCATCTGCTATTCTAATTGGATGAATGCCCCTATCCAATAACTGCTCAGCCTGCTCTAACAAGGCACCTGCAAGTACTGAATTAAACACACAGATTTATATATAACGATTTTTAAAATAAACATTTATAAAAAATATTTTATTTCAATCAGAAAAATTATTCAAGAAAACTGTACTTTTTGAATAATTTATTCATTAATAAAAAAAAATTTGTGATGTATATTCAAATATATATGCATCTGAAGAAGTGCAAATTATGTCCAATTGCACAAACTAGGCTCAGAGGAAATTTTCATTAAAAAATAATAATATTACAGCAATAGCCATAAAAATGTTAGCCAAAATGCTACACCATTTTATTGTAAGTCTAGACATTAATTGGAGAAATTTGTCAAAATGCCATAATCTCACGTTTTAACTTGTCACCACTGGATAAATTGATATTCTTTTTCTGTCCCACACTTGTTTAGATGTCTGATAAGTCAACTCCCCTCCTGAAAAAATAAGTTCACACTACACAGTAAGCTGTGTGGTGTGAACTCATTTTTTCAGGAGGGGAGTCGACTTATTTATTAATATATACATATTAATAAAAATACCTTAGTATTTTATGTATTTTTGTAAGTTTCAAGTTATGAAAGTTCAGCTAAAAATTAAGATTCCGTGCATTGGTTTACTGGTGACTCATAGTAAACTATCTATATGATATTTTCGTGGGTCTTATTACATAGAATCAGCATGTCAATGTGAACTTTTTGGTGTTGTCTAGAAACTCCAAAATGCTTAACTGAATGGTTAATTAAGCTACCAAGAAATGCTTTCCCAATACAGGTAGCCCTCAGTTTACGCTGATTCACAATAACGCCACTATGCAATTTACCATTTTGCGGTGTAATTCCCCGATTTTCCCTATGCCAGACTGATTTTCATTTCAGTGTTGACGTATTTATNCTCGTTATGATAAAATTAAATTTACATTTTATCATTTTTATTGAAACTTATTATTATTATTCATTTTCATCGGAAAAACATTTCAAAGTGTCGTTTCAATTCTATTTATTTATTGGAGTGCTTGTGGATACACAATATTTTTTGTTTTTCCGTCCTGTGCGTACACGAATAAATCAGAAAGTTTCCAGACGCGTGAGCTGGCCACATACAGTTGTCCATGCGAGAAGTAAGGATTCTCGCATGGACAACATGTGTGGTTAAAAACCAAAGCTGTATTTTTTCCATCTTATTTACCAATAGAGCAGCCCAGATTGGGAATGCATAGGATACATTATATGCAATACAGCCTCAATTATCCGAATCAATTCGAGACTGGGGTGGTTCGGAAAATCGATATTTCAAAAAACCGATTGTCTACGAAAAAATATACGAATTAATTTATCCTATGTTGAAATTTTTCTCCGTTGCGTGTTGCTTCTCGTTGAATTTTCGTCGATGTTGAGCCTAACGAAAATTTTTTTAAGCCTAACGAAGACTATTGTATCGTTAAAAATTATTTTTTTATTTTGTACAAACAAAATAAATATATTGAAAAATATAAAGACAATAAAAAATTATACTTCAGAAGTTAATTTAGTATCAAAAACGTAAAATATTTGAGTAGCCCAAGACAGCTAAAGATTACAGCGCCACAGCACTGGCAAAAATTTAAATTTGTCGACTGGAATTCCTTCAGATAACCGACGCTCTACTGTATTATAGGCCCAGTGTGGACCAGCCTAACTTGATGCTGGAACCATACTTATAATTTTAATTTTAAATTTAATTGTCAACATATTTCATTTGTAATTTCAAAATTTGTTAGCATTGGGCCGTTAAATTAATTACCTTTATAAATTTCAATATTAATTCCTGATATCAAGGGGAATGAATACTGGCTAATATCAATATCAATAAAGATATTAGCCAGTATTCATTTTCTCAACTTCTATATTGGAAAATATCATATCAATAATCAATTATTTATTATTATTAAATTATACAAATTAAAATTTTAAAGAGTTTATAAAATTACTATATCAAAACCACATTCGAGTTAAACAGTTTGATAAATTTGAGTTATATGTCAAATATTGTTTCTTCTAGACAATGACTCATCACACAACAAATGATCTTAAACTAGAACATACAGCCTATTTTCTATTACTAAACACAATGAATATTCCATGTAAACCAATGGATATGGGAATTACTGCTTTCAAATCACTAATGGAAAAAATTTCATGCAGCATTCACTAGATAAAATAAAGAAAAAAAAATCCAATTATTCTTCAATGATAAATTTGTACAATGCTTTCAGAATAAATAATAGTATCTGAGAAATGCCCAAAAACACAAATAAGGCAGTTGCCTTCACACAACACACACAGTTAGATTAAATGCTATTTTAATTATTATTAAACAGTATTTGAATTTAAAATAATAAATTTCAAGTCCCCTACAAAATTACATATAAAAAATTTCAGTCCTAACTGTAACTTTAGACATGTCTAACTATTATAATACTTGTTACAAATTCTGAATAAATGTGCTTTTCTAACTAATTTACTAATTATTTATTAATGAGCAATTTTTAATTCTGAACTACAGTAAGTGAAAATCACTATTGCCAGGAATATATTTTCTAAAAGAATCAAAAATTTTAAATTTAATTTTATTGTTTGTAATCTTCTTCCAAATTTTAAACTAGTTAATTAAAATTTAAATATCTTCTAATACATTTAAAGAAAATATAATACATACCAACTACACCTGTAGTGCCATCTCCTATTTCATCATCCTGTGATTGAGATAGCTGTACCATGAGTTTAGCTATCTGATGTTCAACGTCCATCATTTTCAAAATTGTAGCGCCATCATTAGTAACTGTTACGTCACCATCACATGAAACCATCATTTTATCAAGACCTAAAAAAATGTTCATGTTGTAAAAAATACTTTAAACGACTGACTATAAAATTATTTGACGTAATCACAAATTTTCATTATTTTTGTAATTATTTTTAATCAATAAATACTTCATTCAAGACAGGCTTTTCTCTGCTACAGGGGGAAATACATAAATTAAAGAAGTAAATAATTAAAACAAATATTCAATTTCCATAAAAATTTAAATATTTTAGTACAAATTTTTGACTTATTATGAAAACTTATATCAGTAGAATTTGTAAAAACTTGATTAATAAACTATCATCACAAAAACCATTAATGGTAAAAAAAATAATGTTAGCAAATGTTTTTCTCCATATTAAATGGATATATTCAGGCACTTAACATTCTAAATCCAACAAGAGATGGAATTTTTTTTACAATTTCTGTCAGTTTTTGGTTTTTGTGATGATAGTTTATTCCAGTTAACCAGTTTTTACAAGTTGTTATTTTTAAACTTGATTAATAACAAATCTTTCTCTCATTGATTGCAAAACTAACATTCTTTTAAAATGTAATAGATATTAAAGTTATTATTTTTACACAACCTATTCCATTGAGATTTATCAAATTGTAAATATTTATAAAATTAGTCTCTTTAGTTGAATATTACTGTAATATTTAGATTAATTATAGCTTATTCTGTGGGGGATAGAAAGGATATCACTATACTAAGGATAAAATACTGTTGATCATTCAATATTGATGCTGTAAAAAAATATTCATTGAAATTCCATGATTTAAATTCCAATTATCATTATCCTCAAAGATTTATAAAGCAATTCCATATAATTTTAGTATATTGTGAATATTACTTAGCCAGGTTTTGGCAAAAGATCTCTTCTGTTATACCAGTAACATTGATATTCCAAAATTGTTACAATAATCTGGTTATCTACCTCTACTATTCTCATATACAGTATTTTCCCAGAATAACTGGCATGCTGCATAAAAACCAGGGAGACCAGAATGCCAGTTAAACTGTGACTAAAATATAAAATTAATCAAATCTAACAAAACTAGTTGTTAAATGAACATTACAGAAAACATTCTTCTGCATACAATAAAATAACAAAATTGTAATTTGACTGACTTGAAATCAGGAAGTGATTTTTATTTACAAGACAAAAAAGAATTAACAACTTATTGACAGCAGTAGTAGTGGCAAGTCAATGTGGGCTACACTAACCATCTACCCTGACCTTGAAAATAACACCTTCCTCTCAAATTTCACACAAAACCCATGTTAATCTGTGTAAGCTGAGATAATTTACAGTTTCTTAAATTTAATATGTTTATTTCTCCATTTTTGAATCAACAATAAAATGCACATAAAAAAAAAACACTTTCAAAATTCCATCAGTCTTGTGGTCAAAGTAAGTTTTGACAAGTTTACAAGTGGAACTCATACAACACTTGTGTATCATGGATATAGTGATCTCACTGTAGTATAGTGTTATAGCACTATATACAGTAGAGCGTCATTTATCCGAATCAATTGGGGACTGGGGTTGTTCGGATAACTTATTTTTCGGATAACCAATTATGTACGAAAAAATATATTAATTTATCCTGTGTTGAAATTTTTCTCCGTTGCATGTCGCTTTGCGTTGAATTTTCGTCAATGTTAAGCCTAACGAAGACTATTGTATCGTTAAAAATTATTTTTTTATTTTGTACAAACAAAATAAATATATTGAAAAATATAAAGACAATAAAAAATTATACTTCAGAAGTTAATTTAGTATCAAAAACGTAAAATATTTGAGTAGCCCAAGACAGCTAAAGATTACAGCGCCACAGCACTGGCAAAAATTTAAATTTGTCGACTGGAATTCCTTCAGATAACCGACGCTCTACTGTATTATAGGCCCAGTGTGGACCAGCCTAACTTGATGCTGGAACCATACTTATAATTTTAATTTTAAATTTAATTGTCAACATATTTCATTTGTAATTTCAAAATTTGTTAGCATTGGGCCGTTAAATTAATTACCTTTATAAATTTCAATATTAATTCCTGATATCAAGGGGAATGAATACTGGCTAATATCAATATCAATAAAGATATTAGCCAGTATTCATTTTCTCAACTTCTATATTGGAAAATATCATATCAATAATCAATTATTTATTATTATTAAACACCACTATTTTACATCAGAAGGCACTTAAATAGCAAAAAATTATTAATTAAAAATTTAATAATTTTTATTAATAACTGATTTATAAATAGAAATAGAAAAACTCACAATTTGGGTGCAAAAAAAGGAAAAGTGTCAAAAAGTGCTCAGTGGTAAAACAAGAGGAAACAAGGAACTAATACATCCTTTAACTCAGTGTTTCTCAACCTCTAACGAATCATCGCCCCCTTCACTACAAAATTCCAATGCCGAGAGACAAGGCTAATGCCAAATTCGTACTGCATCGAATAGACTAGTGACTATATAATGTTATTTGTTTAATTTTTGTACGATATAACAAATAAAATATCTAATTATTCTTAATTCAATGTTTTACTATATCGCCCAGAAAATTGTTTTTTCACCCCCCAAAATATAAATTGTTACTAATCGCCCCCCTGAACATGGAAAAACGTCCACATGGAAGTGATATCATCCCCGTTGAGAAACACTGCTCCAACTGATTGTAAAGTAAATAAAAAAACTATCCTGTGATACTTTGGAACAGTCTCTCATACAAATTATGGATAGAGGGTGCACATTAACTTCTCAACATGTTAATTTATTATATGAAAATGTTAATCATTATTAGCTATTTCATGAAATGGTAAGAAAAGTGAAATATTTACCTTTAGGACCAAGGGAAGTTCTAAGTGTTCCTGCAACACTTCGACCAGCCAAAATATGGGACTACAATGTAAAAACAAAGTATTAAAAAAATAAAAACATTCAAAACAATTATTTGTTACAAATGCTTAAAATTTGTTAATTGATTCTATATGCAAAATATTAGTTATTTTCTCTATATTTTTGAAAATCTATGTAAAACTATTGAAACTTTAAACAATTTATTAAACTACAGTAGAGCATTGATTATCCGACCCACGATTAACCGTCACCTCGGTTAACCAACCGCGTTATAGTCGGCAAATTCAAATGTCCGCTAGTGATGTGGCGCTACAATATTTGGCTATGTCTTGGCTACTTTAATAGTATTTTTACGTGTTTTAGCTGGCAACAGTGGATCAACCATGAAAGGGAGCCAGTATTTAAACGAGGCTTAATTTTCTAATTTTTAACAATACAATAGCGACGATTATTATTTTAAAAAAAATTTGATAGGCTTAACATGGAGGAAAATTCAACGTGAAGTAGGTTAATAGCAATATACTAATTACATGGGATATAATAATATACTACACTAATAATGGATTTTTTCATACTTTTCGGTTATCCGACTTTTCAATTATCCGACCAACCCCAGTCCCCAATTGAGTCGGATAATCGATGCTTTACTGTAATTAGCATTCAGTAAAGTAGACATTATGCAGAGAATAAGTGAACAACTTTAATGAATCTGCAAAATATTCATGCAATGCTTATCAAGCATTGCATGAATATTCAAATAACATTTTTATTCTTTTTTTTTGGTATATTTTTGACAAGACTATGTCTTGTTTATAAAATTTTCCTGCGTGTTTATGTTACCAGCTTAGAGGTATGAAGGAGTACATGTCGAGAGTTGATATTTGGCACAGAGTATTAGGTGCCCAAATAATTTGTGCATAAAAAAATCTAGACTTGTAGGTAGTTAGGGGACCGAGTACTGAGTCAAAATAAAATACAAAATGGCAACCCTCTTCTACAAACAGGCACCTCACCCCACCGAAGTCAGGGCCCTTAGTCTCGAGTTTTTCGTGTTACAACTCCCAACGTGTTGAAGGTGTCACGTGGTACCATCTCACACTCTGACGTCAAATCGGTAGTCTCCAGTTATAACTCACATGCTTTCCCATCTCACCATGCGAGTTGCTACTCACGTTGAGTCGAGCATGTGAGATCGCTACACGAAAGTGAAAATGGCTGACAAATACGCTATTCTGATGGCAATCGAAGCGTTAGAAATAGCCGAAAGAGTTGTTTAAGATGTCAACGAATTTTTCGAACACGAGTAGATGCCATTTCTTTTTATGTCAAGTCATCACTAATAAAAAATTTTAATTCATAATTGATAAAATTATATAGCAAATTTTTCCAAAAATAAAAAGTATCTTATTCATCGACAAAAAGAATTATAATGATAGTAAATTATATGTATAAATTATTAAGAGCATAGACACTATATTAAGATTATTTATTAATCATTAGTGTTAAGTTCTGATTAATAAATAATCTTAATAAACAAAACAATTTAATACGAGATCAAGGAAGAAAACTATATGAAAAAAGGATTAAATTAAAATACTTTTTCCATTACACGGCGGATTTTTTAGCTCCAATACATAATTAGAACTAATTCTCTCCACAAATCAAATTGTCTTTTTCTTGTAAATTCGTTGTCGAATTTTATATTGTTCGTTTTCTTATTATTTTCTATATATGTTACTAATACTTCTTTTTGTTCTTCGTTTCTTTTTTAAAATAAAATATTGGAGGTTTCCATTTTGCTATAGGACAAAACTTTTAACTATAACACGTGTAAACTAATTCACGTTGATTTGTTTACAACTTGTTACAGTAAAGTTGATTGGTCGAATCAGTATAGTCGCAAACCCAGATGCATTGTAAATAATCCCATCATGCTTAACGATACACGTAAACAAGTGAATATGACCTACTTCCGCTCGCCTTTCGAGCTCGCTCGATGGGTCTAACTCGAGACTACCGATTATGTGAGTCACAGTAACACGAGTGAGTTCGATGACGTCAATTTGAGTACAACACGAAAAACTCGAGACTAAGGGCCCAGGTGGGGGAGAGTACCACCCACAGTCATTCTAAGAAGTGAATTCTGACCTTAGGACTGAACACGTAGTTTCTTCTGTTAAATAAAATTTGTAATCTGATTTTGTAAATTTGGGAGTGCTTCAAATATAACGTTAAAACGATTTTATGCTGTTACAAGTGGTTTTTTTTTTTAACATTATCTAGTATAGTAAAATCGTGAAACCGGTAAAAATTTGACATGTAGGGCAGAGGGCACCACTGTGTGACCTTTTCCCTCTGACCTCACTTTGCTCCTGAACTCCAACGAGGAGAGACATCTTTTCACTTTACGTTAGTTAACCTTTCGAGTCGACAGCCATGATGATCTTGGATTTGTATTATATCTCGACACTATTGTAAATATTGCGTAGTAGATCCAAATAAAGTAAATTATTTGCCTGGGTCATTTCTCAGTTAATTTTTACTGGCAGAACAAAAGACATGGACATCATGGACAAGGTAAGACATGCCATGTATAAATTTTAGCCGTGCTGCTAAAGACGTTATATTAGTGTTGTCGTTACATCCGATGACGTTATAATTGGGTTAAACTGTATATTGTTTGTGCAAAATTTAAAAAAATAATTTCGGATGATACAATAGCCATGATTATTTTTTTCAAAAACAGGAAATTTTTGTTAGGCATCAACAAAAATTCAACCTGGACCGACACACAACGGAAAGAAATTTCAACATGGATAGGTTAATTTCACTGAAAATGCATCGTGATCAACCTCGTGGATGTGGCCAGTGAAGTTTCAATGATTGCGCTCAAAACCAGCAACATCAAAGAAGATTGGAGAATGAGAATGAGACCCACTTGAGCATCAAAATGATTCCACTTAGTAGTGAGTCTCCGAGACATAGTCTTGTCCCAAATACGACTTTGCCGTTTTACTTGTTCTGTTTCTTCTTATCTTTCCCTTTTCATTAGTGATGGGACAATACCAAAATTTCTCCTGATTGTGCTGAAAACACCCAATTCCAATATGATTCTTTTGAATACTTTCTAAAGTTTATTTTTCTTTAAAAAACTTAATGATTTACATTATGAGCATGGTGCATTCATTAATTAATAAACATCAAGCTTAAGAATGGAAAACCGATTGGGAAATACAGAATCAATCTTTCAAAAGAAACCAAAAGTTCTCCATTTATATGTAAATATGCATACTTTTATTGTGTACTACAAAACAAATTTGTAATCTTATTTTGGATAAAGTCAATAATGCAACACTACCTCCAAAGAAATTACGACTTATTAAATTCCTTTTACTCAAAGAACTATCCCATTGTGTCACTTAGGGTCGCCATCTTTGAAGAGGGAAGGTAAACGAGAAGATACACTTCTTGCAATCAGCAAGCCTTGTAAATGCTGTTATTCCATCATATTGAAACTAAATAAGATTTGACAAATGATGCAACAAGCCAAACAAATATCATCAAAAGTTCTGAATTCATTCACTTAAGCCAGATTTTTCTAAATGTATAATTGCACAAACTTTTTTGAAGAAAGAAGAATCAAACAAATGCCTAGACTGATTCATCTTAAAAAATAAATTTTTTAAAACTCAAAACAAAAGTAAATCTAGCACACATAATTAGTTTTACTTAGAATCACACAAATTGCATTTGTTTTACACTTTTATATAAGCTAAAACTAATTCAGCTTAAACAACACCTCAATTAGTTTTTCAGCAACACTTTAATTCATTTAAACAGATGTTTTTACTCCTTTTCATATGTCTGCATCAGGTTTAACAAGATCTGAACTAAGGCAGTTGGAATCTTCTTGTTAAACCTGACATAGACCTATGAAAAGAGGTCCAAAAGGTTTGTTTAAAGAAATTAAAGTATTGTTAAAAAAATATTTAAGGTTTTGTTCAAGCATTTTATCATTATAAGTAAACATACTAAATATTAAAAATAATTTTATATAATATTTTTTCAATTAAAATATAATTTTGTTTATATTTTAAATGATTTTGCCGACACTTAAATATTTTTGTCGACTTCCAGCCTTGATTTGAAATTGCCAATGGCAACCCTAATGTCACCCTAGCTCCCCTAAAATAGAGACCGTACTGACTGAGTGCAATTTCTCATTGCTCTGACTACACGAAAGAAAAGTCCAATGTAACAGACATCACCTTGTGTATGGGGCATCACATGCTCTCTGCTTTGTTAACATGAAAGCTTCTGATAAACTAATACAGTAATACATCAGTTTTTGTTGATTTTTTCCGAGAAAAATTTGTTTTGGTTTTCGTCAGTTGCCTTGGATTTCGTTGGTGTGTCCACGTGATCTCACTGCTAATTTTGCAAAAACAAAGGATGACCCACGCATTTTCCTGCTCAGTGTGATGTTGTTTCTCATTGTGTGAGCATTACTTCGCTTATCTAGCCAAACAATTCCATTCTTTTCCTTTCCTTTTAGCTCCATCATGGAACCAAAGAAAGTTTCCAGAGCCAGCAGCCCTTCGAATGCCATGTTAAATGCTCATGTATTCTTTACATTAGTCTTTTATATTCATTTTATATTAATTTCTTATTGTTTTTAGTATTAAAAACAATAAGAAATTAAACCATTACATTCACCAACATTGGCAATTTGTGCTGAAAAAATTGAAATATATAAGAGCAGGTTACATGATGCATGCATTAATTCTAGAGATTCGGACGGGTTGCCTTTGGCCTGGAAATACTTAATCAAACGATTAGAGAGCTCTTAATTTAATGCCTTGATTTTAGTATTTTTGCATATTCTTGCATTTTATTGAATTTCATATAATGTATTATTAAATAACGTTTTAATATTTAATTATCCTATGCATATATTTATATACATATTTTGTTATTTATAAGAATAATTTTTATTTTATTTTATTTTTCTTTATCTAAATATATAAAATTACTTGTCCTGACTGACTGACTGGGTGATTCATCATCGCTCAGAGCAAACGGCTGAACCTAAAGAGGTGAAATTTGGTACAGTTAAGGTATGTCATGAAAACGCACACTAAGAAGGGATTTTTTGAAATTCCCCCGCGGGGGAAGAGGGAGAGGATTAAGGCTTAACCGGAAAAAAGGCTTCTACTGTACTATTTTAGATGCGATTTTTTGTTTTTATCTGCGCTGTGGTAGGGTATGCCATGAGAATGCACACTAAGAAGAGATTTTTCGAAATTCCCCGCGGGGGGAGAGGGAAAGGATTAAGGCTTAACTGGAAAAATGGCTTCTACTGCACTATTTTAGATGCGATTTTTTCTTTTTATCTGCATTGTGGTAGGGTATGCCATGAGAATGCACACTAAGAAGAGATTTTTCGAAATTCCCCGCAGGGGAGAGGAAGAGGATTAAGGCTTAACCAGAAGAACGGCTTCTACTGTACTATTTTAGATGCGATTTTTTGTTTTCAACTACGTTTAGTCTTCATTGAGTACTTAGGTGTATTAAACTGATAACATTTCAGACATTGTTATAAATATTTTTATCTATTTCGATTTTAAAAATGTTTGAACCGTTTTAAATTCGAATTTGTTATCGTATATTGGTTCGATTATAGAACGATTGTAAACATTCCAGAAAATTGATCAAATTGAAAATAGTTCGTTTGATTCTCGACAATTCTC
The DNA here is from genome assembly GCF_000671375.1 of Centruroides sculpturatus. NCBI lineage: Eukaryota > Metazoa > Arthropoda > Arachnida > Scorpiones > Buthidae > Centruroides > Centruroides sculpturatus. The sequence continues at coordinate 265,136 of NW_019385249.1, read as the reverse complement.
TTCAGCGGTAGATGTTATATGACAATTACTATGGTTATTGAAATATTGAATGTAAATGGGGTTTGCTTGCAAAACCTCTGCAGATGAAGTCGCAGGTAACAGCTAGTACATGTACACACACACACACATATATCCAGGGTGGCCAAGCTCTTTGATAGTCCGAGCCATTTTTCAAAATTTGAAATTTTTCGCGAGCCGCAATTAAATACGTATTAAAAAGGTATGCAAAAAATTCCAGAATACAAATTATATCCGTAGCAAGAGTAATACAAATTATTTCCTCCAGAGCACAATGTCAACTGTCCGTTGCAATGACAGTTTACAAATTCAAAATCAGTCTGGAATAGGTCGATAACAGACAATTACGCCACTGTTTATGTTCATTCACGCAGTTTTCGATGAGTCATATCATTCTTAACTTGGACGGAAATGAAATTTGTTACAACGTTGCACTTAGTCTTTCATATTTGTTGTTAGTAATTTAAAAGACATTTTGAAACACATACGGAACAATAATAATTTTTTAAAATATAACAACACAAAAATGAAAAGGGAACTCGGGTACATCTATTGAGAGCCACAAATAATCCTTCAAAGAGCCGCAGGTTGGCCACTCCTGATATATATATATACATACATATACCTGATATACATATATATATATATGCCAAGTAAATTAAACTTCACTCTGACACCGGTGATGAAATAGTAAATACAGAACCTGTTACCGGTGTAATTTTGCGTGAAAAAATCTTCCTTTCACAAACGTTTTTGAGCTGTCCAGATAATCTTCCTCAGGTGTAGAAAAAATTCCGACGGAACACTTTCAAAAATGGAACGTAGAGATTTAAATAAAAAACAATTCTAAAAATAAAACGCAGATGTTTAAACAAAAAATATGAAACTCTCATAACGAACGATCATTAAGATGGTTATGCGCATTCCTGCGCTGATGTTGATATTTATAGATCGTTGTTTATGAGAGCCTGCCACGCTATAGAAAGATTAATCTCATCCTTCTGATTTATACATGTGGTCAGGTGGTTAGCCTTGCAGATGGATATAGCTTTCCGCCATTTTAGATGTTCCAGGTGGGGCGTAGTGTCGATGATGTCAGCTTTGTCGAACTACGGTTCTATATCGGGATCGGATGCAAAGGTGGTTAGGGCCGTGGTGTACCGCCCATGCCGAAGGTCTGCTTGATGCTCTTGTACTCTGGTGTTTAAAGATCGCCCAGTCACCTTTAACCCATATGTTAAAGCGATATACGCTGAGAAGATCGCCAGAAAACAACAATTACAAATAGCCTATAGAAGATGCCCAACAATCTACAACATCCTCAGAAATGGAAAAGGCAGTCCAGTTCATAGCAGGCTTCCTGGCATGTACTCTATCCCGCTGAAAAATAACAGATGTAACGAGAGCCTTGTCTACATCGGCTCAACCAAGCGATCTTTAAACAACAGAGTACAAGAGCATCAAGCAGACCTTCGGCATGGGCGGTACACCACGGCCCTAACCACCTTTGCATCTGATCCTGATATAGAACAGGAGTTCGACAAAGCTGACATCATCGACACTACGCCCCACCTGGAACATCTAAAATGGCGGGAAGCTATATCCATCTGCAAGGCTAACACCTAACCACATGTATAAATCGGAAGGATGAGATTAATCTTTCTATAGCGTGGCAGGCCCTCATAAACAACGATCTATAAATATCAACATCAGCGCACGAATGCGCATGACCATCTTAATGATCGTTCATTATGCGAGTTTCATATTTTTTGTTTAAACATCTGCGTTTTATTTTTAGATTCGTTTTTTATTTAAATATCTACGTTCCATTTTTGGAAGTGTTCCGTCGGAATTTTTTCTACACCTGAGGAAGAGCTATCTGGACAGCTCAAAAACGTTTGTGAAAGGAAGATTTTTTCACGCAAAATTACACCGGTAACAGGTTCCGTATTTAATATATATATGCCATTCGTTATTTTTATTTGTATTTAAATTTTTGTTCTATTTTATTTATATTCGAATATTCTTAGCCTGATGATGGCCATCAGATTTGGCTGAAAACGTTTGCTTTTTCATTAAATTTCGCAGCAAATTAAGGTGTTGTGTTTTTTTGATTTACATACTGCTGAGTGAGCATACCTCAATTTTAAATTGTATTGTTTCTTTTTATTTAGTGAATGTTTTGAAATTATTTAGTATGCAATTGATTTGGCTATTCTGTAATTCTTTTACATAGACCTATGAAAAGGGGTCCAAAAGGTTTGTTTAAAGAAATTTAAGGTTTTTAGGATATTTAAATAATATTTAATATTACAAATTTACAGTTATCTTGTTATAACTTATAACACATAGTTATATTAAAAAAAAGAAACATTTTAATGAAATTAACTGTAAATAACAAAAATACAACAACAAAAAGCACTATTGTCTATAACAGTGTTTTTCAACCTTCTTGAATACATGACCCCTTTACAAGTTAAAAAATTCTGGCGACCCCCCCAGGGCCATATTAAAACTATGTCAGTGATTTTAAAAACTACAGTATTTAATTTTCTTTCTGTTGACACCTAAATATCGATCAAAAAACCAATTGTACTGTGGAAAAAAGTTGCAAGAGCCCTGGAGGCAAGTGTGCCTCGCGCTGCCCACGCAGCAACATACACTCACTTTCTTTTGTTTCCGTCAGTTGTCCAAGTGTGCCAAAAAGTACAGACGTGATTGTATTGTCTTTGTGTTTTGCTCTACACGAGCATAAAATGGATAAGTTTTTCAAAAGATTGTAGCCTTCCATATCTGGTACAAGTGGTAGTGATGGAAGTGAATCAAAACCGGAAAAAAAAAAAAAAAGACATTATGACGAGAATTACTTGAAACACGGGTTTACTGTCATGAATAATAAAACTCAATGTATAATTTGCGGCAATGTATTATCACACAAGAGTATGAAACCATCAAAGCTTATGCGTCACCACTCAACCAAACATTCCAGAGAAGCTCACTGAAATTGTAGTAGTTTTCTTTTATTGTAGTGTAGGACCTACAAACACTTGTCTTTTTCTTTTACCTGCAACCCCCATGTAAGGCTTTGCAACCCCCTGGGGGTCACGACCCACAGGTTGAAAAACACTAGTCTATAACTAGCATTTAGGCTAGTTAGACAAATGTGGATGCTCTATTTTGAAAATCCACAGTAAGCTGTATGTTAGGCCATATACATCTGGCTTGAAAGGCTTAAATTACATAAATGGATATCATACTTTGTGCACATATAGCAAGTTTGACAGTTCTCAACGAATCTGTTTTATATTGCTAAAATTATGGCAAATTTACATTCTCCAGCCATTGTGAGTGAGTGGCTTTTATATCAAACCAGAGAAACCCTATTACTTCATAGAAACCATTACATACTTTTTTGACAAAGGAAGCCTTAATTTTCTGACTAAAGTAAACAAAGCTCAATATTTTTGTATCCACTCATACCTCTTACCTAAATTATAGCAATAAAAGCTTAAAGTACAGTGAAACCTCACATAACGAGCAAAACAAATTGTAAAAAAATGACTCACTTAACAATCAATGTTTTGCATAATGAGTGACGAGAAGAGGGGAAGTCCTGGATTGTGTGCACGCTCCATTAGTCTGTGTCTAGCACTTGTTCCACTAACATCTTACTGTCGCTTGTGATCACACATTTTTCCAAACTTGTGTTCACACATATTACATATAAACATCAACGACAACCGTAGCCTGTTATACAATAAACATACCAATGTGCCAAATTCTTGGGCTATGTAAATGCTGTAATTAAATATTAGAAATTAATTGACTAGAGGTGGCAGTTATGCTGCCATCTTCTATTAAATTTAATGACCAATTCCACATTAAATTTTAGAAATGTCTAAATTAAAAATTAATTATTTATAATTATTAAATTTAATACAAAATGAAAGCATAACTGTCTACCTCTAGTCAAATTAATTAATTTCTAATATTTAATTATAGCCTTTACATAGCCCAAAAATTTGGCATATTGCTTGGCAGTTTATGAGACATTTTTTCAAATTTTTTGTTTTCTGCAAATTGAATGCACATTCCAGATTAGTTCATTCCACACTAGAAGAAAAGATAATGATGATTTGTGTTCCTTAACCTGTCCTATGTTGTTCCCGAAAATATTCGTGTTGACCTCATTGACCTGCATGGGCAATCCTGAATATTTTCGTGTTTACATCGGAACGTTTTTGATACTAGATGTCGCTATGCGTCACAATTTTTATATTAAAACGATCTTTTAAACTATAATTTATTTTGTTTCCATATTATTCAATATATTTATTTTGTTTGTGAAACATAAAAAAATAATTTTTTACGATACAGTAAACATGATTATTATTAAAAAAAAACAAAAATTTTAGGCTTAACACCATTGGCATAGCCAGAGTTTTGTTATGGGGGGACCTAGTAGAGGCCAGCCTGACACAAAATTGAATTATTTCAAATTATTCTTCATTAAAATGAAATTTCCATAGGAATCGACAATAACTTAACACACATATAATATGAAACTTCCTTTAATCATACTTTCTCGTAACAATAATATCAAACTCTTGCAATGCCTTAACCCGTAGAGACTAAACTGTACATAGAGATTAGAGTTACACTTTTCACATTGGACACAGAAAGCCATTGACCCCTTTTTTTATTTTTTAGGGGTCAGAATTTCTCAACTTTTCTATCACTTCACCACATTGTGAGGATATAAGGAATTATCGCGGATCCATTCGAGCAATTATTTGAAGTTAAGTCCAATATTCAAAGATTAATCGTGGGTTGTATGTTGGCTATGCCTGATCTAGACTTTCAGTGGGTACACTACATCCAATTAAATTAGCTTCAGCTTCTTATTTCTTTTTGCAAATCGGCTCAACACTTTTTGGCTGTAGTTTTCAGGGGAAGGGCACCAGGTTAACTGGGGGGGGGGGGCATGCCCACCCATGCCCCTTCCTGGCTACGCCCAAGCTTAACACCGACAAAAATTCAACATGGCATCACAGGCAACAAATAAAAATTTCAACATCGAATAGGTTAACAATATACATTGTATAATTTTCTTTGAATAAACGTTATACATAAAACATTTGAGTATTTTCTTTTGGCATGGAACACATTATTATATTTTACATTAATTAAAATTTATATGGGAAAAATTGTTTCGCTTAACGAGTGTTTTGCATTATGAGTAAGATTCTGGAACAAATTATGCTCGTTAAGCAAGGTTCCACTGTACATTTATAGAATAATTTTTTTTAAATACATTAATTTAAAATGCTTGGTCATGTTTTTTGAGACTGGAATGAAGAATGGCAGAGTGAGGCCACCTCCACAATAAACATCACTACAATGCATCTACATCAGGGGTGTCCAACCTTTTTGTTTCTCTGGGCCACATTGGAAGAAGTCAAGGAGTTTTGGGTCACAAGTATATATACCAGGGGTGGCCAACCTGCGGCTTGCAAGCCACATGTGGCTCTTTGAAGGATTATTTGTGGCTCTCGATAAATGTACCCGAGTTCCCTTTTCATTTTTGTGTTATTATATTTTCGTATGTGTTTCAAAATGTCTTTTAAATTACTAACAACAACGTTGTAACAAATTTCATTTCTGTCCAAGTTTTAAGAATGATATGAGTCATCGAAAACTGCGCGAACGAACATAAACAGTGGCGTAATCGTCCGTTATCGACTGACTCCAGACCAAATTTGAATTTGTAAACTGTCATTGCAATGGACAGTTGACATTGTGCTCTGGAGGAAACAATTTGTATCACTCTTGCTACGGATATAATTTATAATCTGGAATTTTTTGCATACCTTTTTAATACGTATTTAATTGCAGCTCGCAAAAAATTTCAAATTTTGAAAAATGGCTCGAACTATCAAGGAGCTTGGCCACCCCGGATATATACGCACTTGTGGCCCAATATACAAGTATATTCAAGGATTAACATGTCTAGATTATAATAGTAAGTATTAAAACTTTATCACAAAAAAGGATATTTTAAAAAATTACTTCTACAAACACTTTCAATTTTTACTTATAAATAGATAAATTCATTTATTCTAAAAGAGACAAATAAAAATTTAGTTGAAAAACACAAATATTTGTTTTATTTGAGTCTCTAATTAATAAAAAGCGACAAAACACCATTTTAAAGTGCATTTTTTATTCAACTAATATATTTATAAATAATTTGTAGCCCAAAAAGTAGCCAAGTGCCAAATGATATTTTTTACATCAAATTAAAAAATAGTAGCCACATTTAGTGCAATGTAGCCAAATCTTACAATGCTGGAATACTAAATAAAGCTGGAGTTGTGACTCAAAAGGATTATACAGCCAAATGCAGGTAAAGGAGAGAAAGGACAAAAGTTAAAGTGAGAAAGGTTGGAAAATTAAGGCTCAATATTTGCATAACAGAAAATCTATTTAACCTTTCTCACTACTTTTTATCTTTTGTCCTTTCCCCAAATTTGGGTCTATAATCCTTAGAGTTACAACTCCAGCTTTATTTAGTAATCCTTCCTCATTCACACACCTCCAAGTATTTGAAAATATTTCCTTTCCACTCAAAAATAAAATATGAATAAAGGTTTACGGCTTTGTGAAACTTTTTTTTGAGTTTATGCCATTGAAATAAATAAATAATAAAAAAATTAAAACATTTGTTGGTTTTGTTTACATGTTTATTGGGCCGCATGCGACCCACAAGCTGGACACCCCTGATCTACACCAAATGTGATTAAATTCTACACTTAGTTGTTTGAGGACATACCTAAGGTGGGATGGGGGCAACTTTAAGTATGTCTTCAAAGTTTCATCCTTCTGTCTTGATAGATGATGTCAAACTTTCAGCACTAATCAAGTTTATGTTTCAGTACATTTTTTTAATGTGTTGGTGAATGGAATTGTCCATCATATATAAACTTATATAATATGTATGCATTATATTGCCCTTTGGTATAACCTGTTCTTTCAGGACTTTTTGTTTTCAAAATCATCTAGAACTATCCCAAACAATTCTGTCTGGTGCAATGTAATGAATGTCATCATAAATCATTGACAACTACCATATCACTTTGATCTATATCTGAGTTGGTCACAGAGAAAAGCTGATGTCCACAAAAGCATCATACTTCTGTGTGATACATTGTGACCATGATCACAGTTGCAAAGTCTCTCTCTTAACACAAAAGCGCTGTGTATTAGTAACATCAGCACTGTCTCCTAAACTCGAAGTTTTTTGCATTTTCATAGTCACTGGATTTTCAGGCACACGAAAATAATTGTCACCACCATCTTAAAAATTAATTTCTCCACTATACAATTCATTGTCAGGAATATTCTACAATTCTTTGATAGTGTTTTTTATTTGTAAGAAGTGCCATTTTTGCAACCAAACAGCTATACACGTTAAGTTAATCCTTTGAGGCTTCCTGACCTTGAGGAACTTCAGAATTTCCTATCGCCCACAAACAAAGAAAACCTCTCAGTAGAGGGTGGGGCAGCTTGCCCCGGGCGCCACTTGCAGAGGGGAGCCAAATGGTTTCCAAGAAAAACAAAATTTGTTTCTGGAGGGGGAGGGGGCGCCAATATAGTGTCGCGGCCTGGGCGCCAGTTATGTTCGCTACGTCATTGTGTTTATTATTACACCACTGATGTTTATTGGCAACAAATTCTATTAAAACTCGCGGGCAGTGGTGATATTCGAAATATTTAACAAAGGGTTCGCTAACAGAAAATTTTTCCTTAACAATTTTTTTTCGCTCAAATGGTGCATTAGCAACATTAGCGCAAAAACTGACCTTAAGGTATCCATATAAATAAAAAAGATGCGTTCGCAAAATTAAGTCAGTTAAAATTCAACATTGTTTATGCCAGAACTATATGTTTTTTGATAAATAATAAAAAAGAGTATTCAAAATGGTTTATTTTGTACATATTTTAATATTTTTCATTCAAAATATTTTATAAACATAAAAATTGGCTTTTTTTTAATCAGAAAAAGTCATAGGGAAAGCAGTTAAACAAGAAAAACTTTTCTAAATCATTTATTTTATCGTTAGGTATTATTATAATAATAGACAGATGTCATCGTCTCTC
>NW_019385249.1:245854-256147 GCF_000671375.1 Centruroides sculpturatus | reverse complement strand
AGAGTATCAAGATGTTTTATGAAAACGGAAGAAATGAATTGAGAAGTTTTCTAAATATTAAAATTATTTATAATTTTAATTTACTCAAGAAATTTTTGATCCGAAAATAATTTATAACCTGAAAAATTAATTTATTAGGTTATAAATAATAAAAGTTAATAAGGTTATAGAAAATAATTCTTCCAAACATTCACGAGACATTGTTCTCACACACGTTTAGGTCGGCCTGCGCAGTCTGACACTGCGCCAGGAAAATCAAATGGTTTTTCAATTCTACTCTGGTAGTCGGTACAGTTCGCCAAAACTGTTAAATTTCCCTCCACACACTACCAGGAATTATAAAGGTCAGGCATGCATGATTAATCCTTTGAGAATTAACCTAACGAGTATGGGTGATTCTACTCAGGTGGTCGGTACAGTTCGCCGAAACTGTTAAATTTTCCCCTACACACTTCCAGGAATTACTCAAAATCAGGCATGCATGGTTACTCCTTTGAGGATTAACCCATTGTGTATAGCCTCCTTTTATACAGGAGACAAACTGTCCCCTCTGGGCATCTAAAGTAAATTATAATATTTAACAAAAATAGCACATGTAAAGTGAGATATTTTGATATATATATTTTTTTAGAATAGTTCACATAAAAAATCACAAACATTTATTGATCTAATAAAAAATTAAAAAATAAAAACTAATAAAAATTCCAGCAGGGACAATTTGTCTCTTCAGGCTATTTTAATGTTGTTACATAGTCAAAAACTATTTGTTAGTGATCATCTTTGTTAAATTTTTAATCTATACTTCATTTTAATTAGAACATAATTAATCTTTTATTTTTGATTGTATTTTAGTTCTTAAATATTTTATTTAAACTGTTTTTTTTTTGTTGTTGTCCTATATCACAATTGCATGGCATCAGTTTTTGAATTTAGAATAATAACCTGAAGAAGATGGCTAGTGAAAACAAATTATGGACCAGATACCTGACTCTTGAAAAATTTTTGTAACGTCCTCACCAGTAACAGGCAGAACCATTTGTTTGGAGAGTTTGTTCAGTGAGGATGATCCTCAGACAATAATAGTTGACTAGACATAAATCCTTTGTCTATTTTATTGCTTAGAAATAAATACCAAGATAGGTATATATTTTCTGTTAATATAAGTAGATATTGTTAATACAAATGATATTGACTTTAACTTGAAATCTGTCATCTTAATTTTAAAAATATCCTTTTTAAAATTAAATAATTATTATTAATAAATTATTATAATAAACTTTTATTATTCATAATTAAAACATATATTTTGGATTTCAAGATTTGGTAAAATTAAACTAAATAATTATAATTGACAGTTTGATAATTTATGTAATAATAGAAAACAGATAAAGATGCTTAGTTTTATAAAAGTTAAAATCAGTATCATTCATATCAACTTTATCTTCTACTTAGTCTAACAGAAAATAAAATGTATTGTATCTCCCTTATATACGATTTTCAAATTAATTAAAAATAGTGTTTTGCTTGTTTTATTATTGACTATTACAAAATCAAAATTATCATTACACTGTATAAAAAAATAACGAAATTGTAAATTATTTAGAAAAATACAATCAGTTATCAATTTTTTAAATGCACCAGTTTAATACTATTGAATTTGAAGGCTAATTTAATGTTTAAAGATTAATTTTAAAAATAGAACTGTAATTTTAAATGGAGTGAATACATTTAATAGAATAGCCTGTTACCAGTGAGGGCACTATAATCCTAAGATAAGGTGACCAGACGTTCCGCTTTTTAATAACTTATCCTGTGACCTGCGGTGTTTTGAAAAAATTAAGTTTTTGTCAATTACGTGTCAAACTTATATCTTATGTTTAAGATTCGTAAAGATAATTTTGTATCACATGTATCAGTACCAAAGTGTGTATAAGCATTGAAAATAAAGAACGCTGTGCCAACAAAACCCATTCTGTTCATGGAAAAGACTGACAGAAACTAGTTTGGGGCACGCAGCTGCAACAACAAAGCAGTGCACTCCCTGTTGTTCTTCCATTAATCATCCGTAATAGTATAAGTCAGTTAGAAGAAGAAGGTGCAATAAATCGTGCAGATTTCATGAATCACATCAAAAAGTTCTATAGCAGGCCTGACCAACCCAAACTATTTCGCAGGCCACTTTAATCACGCGTAACATTACAGTGGGCCAGAATTTAGGCAACATGCTTTTGAAAAAGTAAAACAAATACAAAATGAATAAGATTTTATTGTTATATCAAGAGTTTGTACTCACACTTGCACATTATAACAATGACACATGCAAATTTTCATTTATTTATTTGTTTTGGTATACACATAACAGGAAACGAAAGTTTTGATATATAATATCACCTAGCGGGCAACACAATTTAACATGATGGGCCACAGGTTGGACAGGCCTGTTTTATAGTAACTGCTTAGATCAGTGGTATTCAATCTATGGGTCGTGACCCCAAATGGTGTTGTGGAAAATTACCTTGGGGTCGCACTGTTAAAATGTTTGAATACCATTGGCTTAGATTATTTAGAAGAATGGACAGTACATTACAATGATACTGAACATTTTCATTGGGCTATATTAAAACAAAAACCTAATTGGGAAGATGTGCAAAAATCATTCGATCATATTAGTCAACATTTTTGAGATAGTAATACAGTAGAGCATCGTTTATCTGAATCAATTGGGGATTGGGGTTGTTCGAAAAATTGATTTTTCGGATAACCAATTATGTACGAAAAAATATATTAACCTATCCCATGTTGAAATTTGTTCAAATTCCGACACGTCCTTAAGTACCCTTTCATGGTTGCGCCAGTACTTCCAGCTAAAACACCCATACCAACAAAAATAATATTGGAGTATCCCAAGACAAAGACATAGCCAAAGATTTCAGTGCCACAGCACTAACAGAAATTTAAATTTACCGACTGGAAAGCTTTCAGTTAATTGATGTTTTGGTTGATCGACATATGGATAATCGATGCTCTACTGTATTTCCGAAAATGATCTTTTTAAGAGGTATCATTATTAAAAAAATATATTGAAAAAGGAAAAGGTTAAATCTTGAGTATCAGCAAAAGTCTCAACAGAGAACAAATAGTTAGAAATATTTCATCATTTTGAAACAAACTATGTTCCATACAATAATGCATTAAAAATTGTGGAGTACTCGCAGTCCTTACCAGGAACTAATGCCACCACTGAACTGTTTTTTCTGTGTGGACATCTGATATATCACAATTAAGTGTTGAGACTCTAAAAGCCATATTATGTGTGAAATATAATTTAACAAATTCTTGCAAAAAATTTCATGACATTTTAGACAACCACAGCAATCTACTAAAAAAAATTCACTGGACTGATTAATATGCTAAAGAATAAAGAGTTTTAAAGATTTATAATAGTATATATATTTATTATATTTATAAATTTTACATATGTTGAAATTTAAAAAAATATAATACAATTTTTTTCAACAAGACAACAACTCCCCCTGTCAATTTTGTCCCACTTCACCAATGTTAAAATCTGGTCACCTTATCCTAAGACCAATTAACATAGAGTGTATTAGAATTGGCTATCTGGACCATAAACTAACTATCCATATGTTTCTATATTCAACGATTGACTCAATAGTGAATTTTCCGTTGAGTCCCTCCGTTATATGATCTGATGTCACGTTTTACAGAAAAAAAAATGCTTTTGTTGAGAGGCCGCTTTTCAAGATGGCTGACTTAAGTAACAAGAAGGTGGTGACTGTGACTGTTTTGCTAAATAATTAAAGTAACTCGCTTAACCATTATTCAAATAAATCCTTTTATTCAAATGAACCCATATCTATATCATTTTCTTTTATACTGGGTCTCTCCTTAATAATTTTAATTAATTTCTTGAATATTTATATCATTAGGAAGACTTAGAGGGCCAAATATCAGTCGTAATCAATTTTGTACAAATGAAAAATTCTTAATATTTCAATATTGACCAAATTATCCAACATAATAGTGCAATCACATGTTTTACCATATACAGATCGTTCATTAATCTGTCCACTATTATAGCATCCACAGCAGCGAATGGAGTTTCTATAAGCAAAATTTACTTTTTCATGGAAGCTGCCATGTTAGTTTGTTGAATATTCAACGATCTTTCAGGTCGTTGAGCTCAATGGTAAAACAGCACTGATGTCACTATCTCAACGGTCCATTTAAAAACATTGTTCTCTCACCGTTGAATATAGAAACGTACAGTACGAGTGAAAATACCTGAAAGTTTGTTTATTTCAAAATTATCTATTAGAAATTAAAGTTTCAAAGCATTTGGATATTGTATTCAGTTATATATTCACTTAACATAAATAATTTTAAAAAATAAACAAACATCAAAAACAAATACAGTAGAACCTCGAAAAAGACTGACAGAAACTAGTTTGGGGCTGCAACAACAAAGCAGTGCACTCCCTGTTGTTCTTCCATTAATCATCCGTAATAGTATAAGTCAGTTAGAAGAACAAGGTGCAATAAATCGCGCAGATTTCGTGAATCACGTCAAAAAATTCTATAGTAACTGCTTAGATTATTTAGAAGAATGGACAGTACATTACAATCATATTGAACATTNACACAGTGTATTCATTAATTTTCATTTTCATGTAGTAAAGGCTCTATGCCTTCATAAAGGACGTACTTTTCCTTTGTTTAAGGGTATTTGGGCAGTTTATTCTCTGTTATATTCTCAAGAAAACAATACATACAAGTACAGTACAGTATTTTCTGAGGAAACACTTGTACTTATTTTTTTTTAACCCCATTCCGGATAACCCGGCATTTTCACAAACTCGGCCACCCTTCGGTCCACATTAGGCCGAGTTTTCGAGGTTCTACTGTAATATGAAATGAATTTGTTTTTATACTTTTGTTTCCAATATTTAAAGCAAAGATGCAAAAATGGAAAAAGTAAGTAGAGCTCCAAAAAGGAATCCAAAATATTAATCAGTAATTAAACTTGAGTATTGATACTAGTGATGTGCCGGATATCCGAGGGAAAAAAAATCCGTATCCGTTACTTTTTAGCGGATCTTTTATCTTAATGAATTTCATTACTTATATGAAATTTTAAAGATAGGTAGCAATAAAATACTAATAACTTCAATTCAAATCACTTTTTATTTCTTAAAATCACATATTTGGCACATTCATATTGCAAAAATTAAATATTTAAACATTAACTATAGTAAGTTACCAGTATAAGGTATTAATTTAACTATCTTTATAGTGAAATCAAACCTCTAATGCTAATTGGAATAATCATCATGGTTATATTATCATAATTATCAGATAAAATAATCACATTTTTAAAAACTTCAAAAAATTAAATGTCATAATCAAAATTAATTAATGGTAAATTGTACTTCAAAAAGAGTAACTTGGCAGCTGTATCCCCCAAAAGTCTATTACGATGAAAATCATAAATAATTCCTGCTGCACTAAAAAACTGCTCACTTGGAACGCTTGTTGCAGGTAATGATAAGTATGTGTGAGCCATGTGACTAAAACCTCCAAATTTTTTTCTATTAATCTCCCAATACTTTAATGGATCTTGGTCTCTTGATAATCTTTTTTCTTTGGCATATTCTGTGAGCAAATTAGCATTAGTGTATGATATTTGGTTTTCAGATTCCTCAGATCCTGTTTTAAGATCGTATTGACGACAGTGGAAGGAAAAATAATTATTGAAGAGAACTGGCCAGTTATAAGAAAAGGACGTGTGTTATCCCACCCGACAGTACACATCAAGAAACAAGCCGAAAAAAGGGACAAAACCCCGGATATCCCTATTTCTATCTATCTACCATTTATTCTGTCTTCTTAATTCTATCCCTTTTTCTGTTATTAGTGTTAAGTTTGTGTTTAAGTTTAATTTTAAGGTTTTGGGTTATATATATTGTCGCGATCGGGATTTGTATTGTACATGTGCTTTGGATACAGCAATCTATTATTATCACTGTAATTTCGCATTCTACTGTTTGTACCGTGAAGCTGGAATCCCCTGAAATAGAATCTGTATAAAGAAGCGAAATAGTTTAATTTAAAAATTTTAGTTACTTTATCATGTCTGCCATTGTAGTGAATTCTAATTTCGCACAGTTTTACACTATAAACAAAAACACACGCAGTGCAAGTCAAAACACGTCGCGTTACTAACGCAAAGCGTCAACTATCGGTCCAAGGTCACACGCACCGGTGCCAACCGAGTACGAAAGTTGAGATCCAGATCCAGATCCGTATCCGTATCTGCAGATGTAGACACTAATGATCCGTATCTGCGGATATACATTTTTAACAATCCGGCACATCACTAATTGATACCAACTCTTTCAGTGTACAGGAAATAATGTAATATAGCAAAGAATTGCTAAATAATTATTTTGTTCTTTCAAAATAATGAAAAAGCAACCCTTACAAGGTCCACTACTACTCTGAAAAAGAATATTAGGCAACATTATTTAACATTCACACCATTTTCAACTGTCTGAGAAAATTCTTCATCCAAAAATAAAAAGAAATTAGTCTTTATAACAAAATTGGTATCAAGTGGAATCACCCATATTGTTGCAATGATGGAAGAAGAGTCTAAACACAGTGAGTGCAGTTAGTGCTGGCACAAGTAATTGGTTTTTTTCTGAACACTGCATAACAAAATCTGCTCTTTTACTGTATATAGAATATTTGTAGTATTGATATATATCTGTACATTCCTTTAGACAAATTTCTCTCACATAAATAGTGTAAAGATGGCACCACACATTCAGTACTTACTGAATACCAAGCAAACATTTGGCCAATACATAGTAGTACGGATGATTACTAATGACTAATATTCGGTATTCACCATTTCCCACTCCTTGGTGTATTGTACAAAATTAAGAGAACGAATCTTGGACAAACATTCATAATTCCCGTTATTTGTATATAAATACATCTATATGTAATTCATCTAAAAGTAAAGGTACCTACCGTAAATTCTATTAGAAATATTGCAAAACAGAATAATAAAACTGTACATTCGTTTCATTCATCCATAAATTTGACTATTTTTAGCCATTAATTATCGATCTCCAGATTCCCGACACAAATTATAATTAAACTCTCGGAATCTAATATAAATACTTTAATTTTACATATTTAGGAAATAAATAATTTTCGCCTACCTTAAGAGCTTCTATTCCCGTCAATCTTTTCTTTTTATCTTGATCTTTCAAGATAATGAATGGTCGACCATATTCATCAAACGTTATAGTTCCGAGAGTAGTCATTTTGTATACAATAAATTTAATATACGATATAAAATTTAATTAATAGATCACAGCTTGCGCCTAGAATACAATATTCTTCTCCCACCCTCGTGGTCGAGCAACTTGCTATTGTTCTCAGTGTTGCCAACTCGTTCACAATTTCATACTTATACTACTGTTGCCAACTCGAGATATAGAAATTAGATAAACTGTAAGTATAAAAATAATTGAAAATGACTAAATTATATTTATTTTTTGGCTATATTGTAGTATTTTAACTAAAACAGCACTTTCGGCTGTAACTGGAATTAAAGAATAGCTCGAGCAAAAAGCGTTTTGAAACTACTCGTATAATGTAGCGACGTGTAGCGATAGCTGCTTGTGACGTCATTTTCGCTAGGCCCATAAAGAAATGCGGCCATACTGGTTTCTCAGCTCTCAATAGCTGTAATCATGGAGGTATAATTATCTAACTGAAGCAGCAGCGCTTTGTTGCTAAAACCTACACTATTCAAAAAGTTTCAAAATGCCGGCTCCATAAATAAGGTAACGTTCGTGTCCAGACCTATTTATATTGACCTTGTACTGAACGGTAACCATAGGCGAGGGTTGGGGTCACCTTTCCTTTTCCTCTGTTAAAACGGGCAAGAAGAAACTGCGTTTAATGGTTTTCAAATGTAAAGAACAATGCACGGTAAGGACAAAAAGTGTCAGGTTAATAAAAAAGTTTTCCTAAGAATATTTCTAAGTCTTTCTCGCACAACAGAAAATGGGCCGTCGGGAAAAACTGTATGGAACCAAGGGGGCGGCGGCTCGAAAAAGTTTGGGAATTACTGATTTAAACTATAATCTATAACCATAGCGCACTCATCGTATAGTAAACAAGCTTACCCGTAGCTCATTGCTGCGATCTCAGAAGAAACGAAATTCAAGCAAACTCGTTATGATAAAATTCAATTTACATTTTATCATTTTTATTGAAACTTATTATTATTATTCATTTTCGTCGGGAAAACATTTCAAAGTGTCATTTCAATTCTATTGTGGGGGGTACAAAATATCGTGTGAATGAATCAACACGATAAAATATAAGTGCTCAACCAGGGGATAAATTTATAACAAGCGTGCTTGGTGGAAACAACGCTTATTAAGGGGAATCCACTGGACTCAATAGGGACTAGACAAGACAACCATTGAATACTATAACAATATTTCTTTAATATACTTAAAAGGATACAGTACTCCCAAGATAAAGATGAGACACAAGAATACAGAGTCCGACAAATCTAGTATATCGCGAATTGATAACAAAAATCTCCCGACAATAAATTGCTCAAGCTGACGTAACAAGAATACATGGAAACATACCGACATAAATGAGGCTTCGACGATCTTTTCTTCTCTTCCACTCCGGGTAAGGAAAAGTTCCAAAGTTCTAAAAATCTCTACGGACTTGCTTGCACAGGCTCTATATCTTCATTTCCGCACTTCACTCCACTCTACTCATCTCCCGTTTCCTCCACTCTCCACTTCCCTTCACCCCTCTCCCTGAGACACACCCCGTCCATAAAACACTCACCCCTCGGTCACACACCCCTGAATTACATAACTCCTCTCCACCGAGTTAGACCCACCACGTGGCGAAAGGGGGGCAAGAACAGACGTAAGGCACACTATTTATTTATTGGAGTGCGTGAGGATACACGATATTTTTTGTTTTTCCGTCTGGTGCATATGTTACCGCTAAAGCTCGAAAGTCGTTAATGTGTACATTACCTAGCTAATATGCAGATTAACTAAGGTGATCCGTTAATTTTGTGAAAATTGTTCCATTTCTCAAATTACCTAATGTGCAGAGTATCTAGGTAATCCGCACATTACCTACCAGACACTCGGTAAAGTGAAAATGAGATCTTTGCCACAAATAAATGTACCACAAATAGATGTGCTTGTCGCAAAAACCAATTGCTATGAAATTCAAAGTGTCACCAATCTTTAGAATTGTGCTTACTTATTAGTAAGCACAATTGGTCAATGTTATCTATGATGAGTAAAATGGCGGCTCGTCGCTGATTCCAGCAAAGAGAAGAAAGGAAATAGTAGGGACGCACGTTCAAACCTAGCCTAACCTATTCTAATAATTTGGTTGGTAATAATTATGGTAATTTATTAGAATAGGTTAGGTTAGGTTAGAACGTGCGTCTCACTGTTTCCTTTCTTCTCTTTGCTGGAATCAGAGACGAGCCGCCATTTTACTCACCATAGGTAACATTAACTGCACAATTATATCATGCGATCACCAGAAAAAGTATGATAACTTTATTATTTTTCGTCTTTGGTCCAAAAGTAGGGTATCGTTGAAGTCGTCTCGGTCCCCTCAGTTCAGATAGATACTCAAAGTCCCGAAATTCCATAGATAGTTATCTATATCAGTGTTTTTCAACCTGTGGGTCGCGACCCTCAGGGTGTCGCAAAGCCTTACACGGGGGTCGCGGATAAAAGAAAAAGACAAGTGTTTGTAGGTCCTACACTACAATAAATAAAACTACAATTTCAGTGAGAAGGCTTTGCGTTTTTATTTTAAAGTACAATTGGTTTTTCGATCGATATTTAGGTCTCAACAGAAAGAAAATTAAATACTGTACGTAGTTTTTAAAATCACTGATATAGTTTTAATATGGCCCTGGGGGGTCGCCAGAATTTTTTTAACTTGTAAAGGGGTCGCGTATTCAAGAAGGTTGAAAAACACTGATCTATATAATAATTTCCCTAATTGTATTAAATTAATATTTTAAACCGTTTGATTTTTTGTATGCTATTTAATTGGTTGATGATTGATTCTATCAAGTAATTTGTTGATTGTTTGATTGTATTAACTTGATTCTTTAGATATCGAAAATTAAATAAAGAACATTATGTTAATTTAAGCGTACAGAAACGTTGCTGTTGTTCCAGCAAA
>NW_019385249.1:240035-241328 GCF_000671375.1 Centruroides sculpturatus | reverse complement strand
AAAAAATCTTAATATTTCAATATTGACCAAATTATCCAACATAATCGTGCAATCACGTGTTTTATCATATACAGATTGTTCATTAATCTGTCCGCTATTACAGCATCCACAGCAGCGAATGGATAGTTTCTATAAGCGAAATTTACTTTTTCGTGGAAGCCGCCATGTTAGTTTGTTGACTACTCAACGGTCTTTCAGGTCGTTGAAACCGTTGATCTCAACGGTGAAACAGCGCTGACGTCACTAGTCTCAACGGAGAACTCAACGGTCCATTTAGAAACGTTGTTCTCTCACCGTTGAGTCAACTGTTGAATATAGAAACGTACGGTTAGTCGCACGTGTCGTTGTTACGGGACATTCCAATTTTCAACGCGAGTGTTGAGTGTTGAAGTCAACAATTTGACGTCATCAACGACGTTCCAACTCGAGTACGAAGTTTTTAGTTCCCATAATTCCATTCTCAGCAAGATGGATTCCATTCAAATGTCTTACCAATTACCCACAATTCATTGGAAAGTAGCAGTCAACATATCTGTTGAGTGCTGAGTGTGTTAAGTCAGCGCTGACAACAGCGCTACTCAACTGCGCTGTTGAGTTACTTATTAGTAAGCACAATTGGTCAATGTTACCTATGATGAGTAAAATGGCGGCTCGTCTCTGACTCCAGCAAAGAGAAGAAAGGAAATAGTAGGGACGCACGTTCAAACCTAGCCTAACCTATTCTAATAATTTGCAAACTCAACGTTGAAAAAAGGAACGAATTTTAACGAATGTTGAGATCAGCGTTGAGTCAGCGCTGAAAATTGGAATGCCCCATAAAATCAACTAGAGACAAATGTTACCACCAGGGGCACTGCAATCACTGCAAGAGCGCTAGATCGAATCGGTTTGAAAACGAATGTTTTCTTTTTATTGAAAGATTATATCTTTTACTCGAAGGTTATATACGAACTCGAAGGTTATATACCTTCGAGTTCGATTTCATAAATTTTTATACGCATTTTATTATAAGAATGAAAAAGCTTTTATTTAAACCCAAAACCAGGTTTATGGATAAATAAATAGCACTTAATAAAACATTAAACACCTTCCATCGCTGAGAAATGTTTATTTAATAAAATACGTTAGAACTCATTTACACCTGAGGATGGTTTATTCCATGAGGCTGAAAATGTTAGTGTTTTATTAAATAAACATTTCTCAGCGATGGAAGGTGTTTAATGTTTTATTAAGTGTTTTAAAAACGCTGAGTTTGATATTTAGTTAAATAAATGACAAGGAACAAAACTGACA
>NW_019385249.1:237710-239262 GCF_000671375.1 Centruroides sculpturatus | reverse complement strand
TATATATATATTTTAATCCTTTATAATTTTAATTATTTAATTGCTCCTTCCTCTCTTCCTTGGCATGTTGTGAAATTTCTGATAGTTCGATAATAAACCGTTTTATTGTAATTTGTCTTTTTAAATTATTTTGAGCCGATATTAAAATTTGGAAAAGGGGATCCGTAGATCGGTAAAATAGGCGAATTTCCTCCTACAACTTCGGTTGTTGTTCGGGATACAGTTACGGTTTTAACAAAGTTCGAGCGAATACTGTACATAATTAGCAAAAAAAAGTTGAAATAAAGTGATTAAACAAAAATTATTACAAATATCGTAAATAACAGTTCACAAATGCATATATAGAGATATTTTTTGGAGGTGAAAATGGTCTACACAATTTTAAATCGATCGAACACACAGTAAATGCTCGTATACACGCGTGCCATCTATCGTAGGATAAATGTACTATGCCAGAAACCTTCGCGGGAGTGTATTAAACAACTTCCCAAAGTTTCATGACAATCGGATAAACGGTGTAGTAATGCATGAAGAACATACAGACAGACACACAGACATACATTAATTTTTATATATATAGATTACCGGTATATCATATATAGGCGCATAGTACACAGTGCGCATGTCTAACAATTAAGATTGAACAGTGATTGAAATTAATAAATAGTTATACAGATGACAGATTGTAGAACTTTTCCATACCTCCATCTGCGGGTCAGCCTCACGGAAGTCTAAAACTAAAACTACAACTTCTAGTCTAATTAGTTAAGAGAGAAACTATCTTCTCTGTCTATAGGGATTTTTTATTCATTAAAGTACTGTATATTTAATTATATACAGTAGACCCCCTATAACGCGGGTTCCTATAATGCAGATTCCTATAACCCGGCGAAAAAATTGCGACAGTATTCGTATAAAGACGCTAAAAGGGACGCGTAAAACGCGGTAAAACGTCATCGCCGACTCGTGTCGCGACAGGATTGGTCGAATATGGACCAATAGTAGACGAGCAGCCGAACTACTTACACGCTACGGAGAGTTTAGACGGGTAAGTTGAGTTTAATTAATATCGTCTTTACAGTATTATTATCGTCTGTACAATATTAACTTAATTTATTTTAACTATTATCTATATATATAAAAATGAATGTATGTGTGTGTGTCTGTCCTTTATGCATTACCACATCGTTTATCCGATTGTTGTGAAACTTTGGGAAGTTGTTTAATATACTCCGGCGAAGGTTTGTGGCATAGTACGATTGCCACGAAGCTTTGGGAAGTTTTTTAATACACTCCCGCGAAGTTTTCTGGCATTTACCCTACGATAGATGGTGCGCGTTTACACGAGCATTCGCGCACAGTGTGTTCGATCGATTTCAAAGTGTGAAGACCATTTCCTCTTTTTAAAAAAATATCTCTATATATGCATTTGTGAACTGTTATTTACGATATTTGTAATAATTTTTGTTTAATCACTTTATTTCAACTTTTTTTTGCTAATTATGTATTCGCTCGAACTTCGTTAAAACCTTAACTGTACCCCGAACAACAA
>NW_019385249.1:132052-229393 GCF_000671375.1 Centruroides sculpturatus | reverse complement strand
CTTGTGAGACATCGCGTTGATCGTTTTTGAGGTACAGACCTACTAATGTACTTAGGACAATTAGGGAAGTTTGATGGATATGCATCCGACGTTAATGCCCAGCGATCTCGTGGAATTTCTACTTTCTCTCCATTTATAACATGAGAGAAGGTTTTTAAAATAAATCTACTCGCAAAATGTACGTCACAAACGTAACATTTATTTGTTAGCATCTTGTCGTCTCGTGGAATGCATCGCATCCACTCCTCAATCTTATCGCTAGGAACAATGGAATGTCTAGGAATGTCTCTTCTCGTTCGATGACTTATATCCTGCCTTGCATCCTGGCACAAAGCACGTTGGCATTTTTATGTAGCTAAAAGAAAAACAATTATTATAGGTCAAAATCACTGACTTCAGTATATACCTAGCAAGAACAACGCTCTCCTGCTAACAGTGGCGCCAACTAGCGGCAAATATTGTCTCTAGATAAGTTTGAAGTATCAGTCGAAAGACCGGTTAATCTACCGACTCTGTCCGTACTAATATTATAAATTCGAAGGTAATTTTGACTGTCTGTCTGTTACCTTTTCACGTCTAAACCTCTGAACAGGTTTTAATAAAATTTGGCACAGAGATAGCTTACATGTTAGAGATGGACATGGGCTACATTTTATTGCTAGAAAATATTTTACTCCCACGAGAAAATTCGATATAATGCGGGCGAAGCTGTGGGTAGACAGCTAGTGATAAATAGAATACTTTTTTTTTACATTTATTATCTTTAAAATACAATTTTAATAATAATGAAAATAACATAAGGTTATTTAATTTTAATGTGACAAATGTGCACGATTTTCTTTGCACAACTTTGTAAAATCGGGTTGCTTTTTGGTCAGCTTCAGTCTCAAGTCATCTTCCAGTTGTAGTGTTTGTCATGGCCGAAGATCCGCTCTCGTAGAGATATGTTGTGCAAAATGGTAGTAAATATTTTATTGCCGCTTCGCTGACATGATAATAATGATAATTGTACAATTAACACAAATTGTGTTAATTGTACAATTATTATTATTAATTATCAATTTTTCTTTCTTGCGTAAGAATTTCATTTAGATATTGTTACAAATGCATTTTTTTTAAAATTAAATTTCGAGAATATTTTTAGTAGTGATGTAACGAATATTCGGTTACTATTCGGTATTCGGCCTATTTTTCACTATTCGGCCGAATACCGAATATTTAATCACTATTCGGCCGAATACCGAATATTTAATCACTATTCGGCCGAATACCGAATAGTGATAATAATTAAGTAATAAATAACACAGGAGTAATAAATAACAAAAACACAGTAAATTAATCATTTTGGTATTTAGATTTAATGTTATCGAGTTAGTGCTGTTTGTTTATATTTATTTATAACTTGTAATATGCACAAAATAAAAATTAAAATAATATTAGTCATATGTATTCACAATTTATAATTACGAAGATCAGCACACGTACTGTACACGTCTATAGTTGGAGAATCCTCGCACATCTGAGGGTCTGACCCTGCCTATCCTTCTTTTTAAGCGCTCGTCTTTGCTCTTCCCTTTCTCTTTCCTCTATCGCTCTAGTCCATGTATGCCTGTGCATACATCATAATACGCGCTCACGATACTTTCGATTCATCACTTTTTCGTCGTAGAGTTCCCATTTTACAATTACGTGACTCAGCCTGGTGATAACGGACAAAAGAGACAGATAGGACGTCGATATAAGTCACAGTTATGATTTCACAGATTCGAGACAGCTCGATAGCCCGAACGGCCCTAGGCTTTCGCCCTTGCACGCTAAGTGACTGTCATTACAAGCATTTACCTTTCCGAAGTCTATGACAACAATTGTTTGGCATTGACGGCCGCAAATTTCGTGCCAATAAGCTGCCTCGACTCGTTCGATTATGTTATCGACTCAATTTCAAATTTATTTTCACATTTTCACTTCGCAGTCCTTCTCTGTTCTTTTTCCGTTATTTACATGTGTAGGTCATTTCATTGTTATCCACATTTGATATCATCATTTATCACATACTTCCATGATACTGTTGTCTGTCCGCTACAACTGCCAAGAATTAACGCGATTGGCGAAGCGTAGTGACAGCGGGCCAATAGAGAGCAGGATCCTTGCCATAATGCGGCTTGCGCGCCAATTTTCGTACGTGCGTTAATCAAGCCGAATAGTTTGGCCGAATATTCGGCTATTCGGTATTCGGCCTGAGGCCGAATATACTATTCGTTACAACACTAATTTTTAGTTATAAATAAACGAATTTGTGCATTCGCCATTATGTTGTAAATTGCCGAATTTTTGATGGTCCGCCCATTATTTTTTTGATTGCTTCATCTCATGCATTAAAATTTTAAATCGACCGATTTTAGATTGCCGCGCGTACTCCTTCATGCAATTTCGCGTACCCCTAGGGGTACGCGTAATTGGGAACCATGGCACTAGACTTTCTTTACGTTCACAGGATACGAAAAATATTATGTGTATGCCATAAATATTTTTTATGTCCATTGACAGGATATAATTTTGAAGTTATGTTAATTACGGTTTTAGCTTATTTAGAACAAGGATAAATCTTTATTTTTTTTAAATATTAGAGAGGTTGCGGCCGACGTTTTCAACGCGGAAACGTGTACATCGGACGTTCAGCGCCGCCTTCCTGTAAGCCTAGACAATGGCGTTTGGAACGCCAGTGGAATCACGCTTGACGTTCGAAACGCCATTGTGAAACTTCTAGGCTTACAGGAAAGTGCGCTGAACGTCCGACGTACACGTTTTCGCGTTGAAAACGTCGGCCGCAACCTCTATATTATTTATAGTTTACATTGTTTAATTTGAGTTACGTGCGAGTCTTTTTCAAAATGTCTAACGGTCAAAGAAAACTGTCTGGTTACCAGTACAAAAAAGAAGGCTAAAAAAGGAAGCCGAAAGGCAAAAACAAGCTGGCGCGTTAAAAAATTATATCCAGAGTTGTACCAAAATAAATGACGACTCTGAGAATCCAATATCAAGTCCGGTTATAAAAGAAAATACAAAATCGTCAGAGGATGATGATGACAAACAAATAGACGAAGTTTCTAAATCAATTGGAACTGAAGACACTCTGACTATATCATCACCAGATGAAAGCATTGAAAAAATTGACATCAACGTGAAGTGACTCCCACAGAAAGCGTTCTACAAACTTTGAGTACAGATCCAGCATTGTGGCCAAGAATTTTAGGAGACGCCGAAAGAAGTTTTTAGTAAGACAATGTCCACCTAAACTAAGGGTGTCCAACCCGCGGCCCAAGGCAAGTTCCAATGAGGCCCAATAATCGTGTAAACAAAACCGAAAAATGTTTTTATTTTTTTATTATTTATTTATTTCAAGGTCATAAACTCAAAAATGAAGTTTCACAAAGCCNATTAAGTTTGAATACAAGTTTATTTTAAGCTTTTATACGAATTTCTTTCAGACATTCGAAGTAATTTATTAAGCAGCCTATTTCTTTTAATTTCTGCAAACTTTTTTTAATGCGGTTTTAAGTTAATTTTAATTCGTTGTTTTGGTTTTATGCGATTTTAGAAAATTACGGAACGTATCCCTACTTTTTCAAGGCAAGTAAAGTCTTTTTTTATGCGAATTTCTTTTTATGCGCTTTTCTGTAGAACGTATCCACCGCATAAAACGAGACCTTACAGCAGGGGTGTCCAACCCACAGCCCGCGGGCTGCATGCGGCCCAAGGCAAGTTTCAATGCGGCCCAATAAACGTGTAAACAAAACCGACAAATGTTTTTATTTTTTTATTATTTATTTATTTCAACGGCATAAACTCAAAAATGAAGTTTCACAAAGCCGTAAACCTTTATTCATATTTTATTTTTGAGTGGAAAGGAAATATTTTTAAATACAGTAATACCCCGAACTTACGCGATAGGTGGGACCGAGCAATAACCGCGTAAGTCGAATTCGCGTAAGACGGGGTATAATTTCGCAATTTGTGTAAAATCTAAGTCTGATGTATTTAAGCTAATAAATGTTCTCGTTAATCTTATCTCGTCATTTGATTCGTTCATGGTTACAAGAAATCACCATATAGAGTCTCTCGAGTCTCCGTAGATATAACAAACACAGAAATAAATAACACAAAATAAATTGTAGCTATGTGTCGACTCCGCGCGACACGTCCGAACATGTAAGCCGAACAATAGTGTGGGGGGAGTGAGTAATCAAGAGTGCGTGGCGCTCAAACAAAAGACGAATCGAGATTTGAAAATCGCGTAACTCCGAGTTCGCGTAAGTCGAGGTATCACTGTACTTGGAGATGTGTGAATGAGAAAGAATTACTAAATAAAGCTGCAGTTGTGACTCAAGAGATTAGAGACCCAAATTTGGGGAAAGGGGGAAAGGCCAAAAGATAAAAAGTAGTGAGAAAGGTTAAATAGATCTTCTGTCATGCAAATATTGATGTTACTGTGAATAACCGATATCTGGCGAATGTCAGCATTCACACAGTCGTTTCGTGTACTGTATGTGTTACTTTAAAGCCCGTATATTGGTAAATCCTAGGTTTTACTTGTAAATCTTCGGATTTACTAACATGAGTTGGTAAATGTAAGGATTTTTATAAAGTGAGATGATTTTCCGGGCTTTTACCATTAGAATTTGGTACATGCTAGGTTTTACTAAAGACGATTAGTAAATGTGGTTTTGGAAATAAAATTATGAGTATTTTAATAATCATTTATTGCAATTATTATAAACAGTCACCTTACTAACAAGTAAGTCCTATTTATTAATAACTAGTGAAACAGTTTAAAAATACTTTTTTAACATAACAAAAAATTAAATTATCTTGTCATAAATAATATAATAGCTTACGTTGGCTAAGCTAATCAGTAATCACAGTATTTTTTCTAATCATTTAGTATTCGTTGTCATTTAATAAAAGTAAAAAAAGGATTTAACTTGTTACAACATGAAGAGCTATCATGGCATTTAGAATTACAAAGTAATCCTGATGACTTGCAAGCGCACTTCTTTGTTACGCATTTTTTTAGGCAGTTGCATTTCTTGAAACCTTTTTTTTCGGTCAAAGACAATTTTGCGACAACTTCTCGAAGACTCACTTCTTTATCTTTAACAACTTCTTCTATCTTGATAAAGTCTTCAGGGCATGAGGTAAATTAATTTTGTGTATAAAGCTGTTTTAGTACTCCAATTTTGGTACCTAGTTGGTAAAACTCGTTGTCCTTTACATCTATTACAACTGCAATAACGCTTTTCGGGTCGGTTTTAGTTTTGTCAATTTCAGGCACTTTCAGTCTTACATTTTGGCCAATTTTCATATTTGGACATTTATCAACAGACGTGGCTTTTATTTTTTCAGCTTGTTTTTCCAAATTCAATTTTGCGTTGTTCTTATAGTCACTACAGATTCTATCTTTTTTGGTATTGGCTCTAATAGTTACAAGAACTTCCTGAGACTCAATCATGTTTTCTGTCTCTGAATCGTTACATTGGAATCATCGGTTATTTGCTTCGCCTTCATCATCTCAGTAATAATCATTTCATCTTCTTGTGTTTTATCGTTGACAGTGCTATTGTCTATATCCCCTTCTGACTCATTTTCAACAATGCTTTCTTCCTTGTCCTGGTCGATTGCATTTTCGACGTCATTATTTTGTTCCGTATTGTCATGCAAATGCAACAACTTCTCTAAATCTTCTTCAGATCTTATAACTCTAATCATATCACCAGGGATTGCTGAAGTTGCAAGGCCCATTTTCATTGGACAACCAAACATTGCTTCGTAGGGAGAACATTTGATTCCCTAATGATATGCTCTATTTTTCATCGCCCGGATGAATCTTTAACCCTCTGACCACTTTGATAACTGATTGGTTTCCATCCACGTGCTCAACATATTTTCTATGTCTTGCTTAGCACGTTTCACTGATCCTTGACTTTGGCTATGTCTTGCCTTTCCATGTACGATTTTTACATCCGGCCACATGGAGTATAAACTCTCAATAACTTGGTCAGAGAATTCATGGCCATTATCGGAATGAAGGATGCTCGACGCTCCAAAAGTGGTGAAAATATCCAAAAGATGGTATGCAACTTCTACGGTGCGTTTAGTTTGAAGTGCACGAAGGATCACAAATTTGGTAAGATGGTTTTGGTAAACTAAAATAAATTTATAATTTCCATCTGAGGTAGTTTGTAGATCTATTAGATCAACCTGACAGCGTATAGGTCTATGAAGTATAGTACTGAATATGAAGTATAGGTCTGACGACAACGCCCTTTTTCAAAGTCTTCTGTTTCTTTTGGCAAGGTTGACATAGCTTCGAATATGTCATAGTAGCCTCAACTGTTACATTTTTATACTTGCGGTTACATTCCTTAAGCATCCGTGTCCTTCCACCGTGGCCAACAGCAACATGAGTTTCTTCGAGAATGTTGAATAAGTCCTCGTAACAAATGTAATACATGATTTCTCCATCCTCCTCCTTCATAGGTGCAATTAGTTTTTCTTCGCCGCTTATAGTCAAAATGTCGTAACGCTTTATACGCCTGTAATGAACAGCTTGTTTCTTTTTCATGTTCTTTGCAGCTTTTACTTCCTCCAAACACTGCGTATTTGTCCCTATTGAGATAAAAGTTATTATCTTTCTTGCTTGCAATGAGCTCATCCATTATTTCATAAAATATCCGTTTCACACTCATCTTGATTCATAAATAACTTTTAGACAGAGAAATCTCAAACAAGATTAGAATTAACGTGCACGTTCTAACGTGTCAAACGATGGAATGCGGCGAACGGAGCAGCGGCGCGGTGCAGTACGGGATCTGGGACTATGTTTCAACATTTACCATGTCTCTGAGATATAACCTAAGATATACCGAGTAAATGCTGGTAAAAGTTCGAAATTAACGATGATCGCAGAACATTTCGGACTTTTACCACAATGATTTGGTAAATCTTAGGCTTTACTGGAAAATCTTAGGATTTACCATAGTTCGAGCACTTACAGTAACACATATACGTAGTACGATCCAAAAGTTCGGGGACTTGGCTTAAAATTCCTTACCTTAAAAAGTTTATATTGCGATGCACAACCACCTTCAAAATAATCACCTTGGGCAACGATACACTTTTGCCAGCGCTAATATAACTTCTGGAAGCACTGCTGGAAGCCATTTTTTGAAACCTCCCGTAAGGCCTCTTGCGATGCTGCTCTCACCTCATCTGATGACACAAAACGGCGTGCCTGCAAATGCTTTTTCATTGATGGAAACAAATAAAAATCACATGAAGATAAGTCCGGTGAATAGGTGGGGTGTGGAAGCACATTAATTTGAGATTTGGCGAGAAACTGTGTGACCATTTGGGACCGATTTGCAGGTGCGTTGTCATGCAGAAGGTACCAGTCTCCACTTCGCCAGATCTGCGGCCGTTTACAACGAATGGATTCCCTCAAACGACGTAAAATGTCTAGATAATTGAGAGACCAACTCAACATTTTCCTCGTTCCGTGAAGTCGAAGGTCGGCCAGAGCATTCATCATCTGCGATAGATTCTCGGCCCTCTTTATATCTTTGATTTCACCATGGTAGAATCACCGTACACCTTTCTTAGCAATTTTAAAGTCTTCATAGATGCTTTACCTAAACGCTGACAAAATTTAATGATGCAGCGCTGTTCTTGAAACTCCATTTTTATTACGTCGCAAAACAAAAGTAACTATCTCCGAAAAAAAAACAGCAGCACTCGCGGTTTAATCATGTGACATGGGCAAAATCAACCTGAATACGTAGGGGTGGTTTGATAGAATCCATTTCATACGCTGTAACTTTAAATACATGCTTTTGTTGTCATACATTACTGCAGTCCCCGAACTTTTGGATCGTACCACGTATATACAGTAGAGCGTCGTTTATCCGAAGGAATTCCAGTCGACAAATTTAAATTTTCGCCAGTGCTGTGGCGCTGTAATCTTTGGCTATGTCTTCGGCTACTCAAATATTTTACGTTTTTGATACTAAATTAACTTCTGAAGTATAATTTTTTATTGTTTTTATATTTTTCAATATATTTATTTTGTTCGTACAAAATAAAAAAATAATTTTTAACGATACAAGTCTTCGTTAGGCTTAACATCGACGAAAATTCAACGCGAAGCGACACGCAACGGAGAAAAATTTCAACACGGGATAAATTAATATATTTTTTCGTACATAATTGGTTATCCGAACGTCCCCAATTGATTCGGATAAACGACGCACTACTGTATATATATACTTAAGGGGCGGCAATTTGTCTTTTTGTCCGGGGCAATGTAACCGCTAGAGTGGGTCCTGGTACTATGCATTTATAAATGAATACTATACTAGATATGGTTTTCATCAGCCATTTTATTTTACTTTGTCTTGTGGCATTAAAGAGGACCTTTTAATCAAGCCCGTCATGGATCACAAATCAGCAATATCAGATTTTTGTGGACTGAAATGGAGCCTGACATATCAGGGACAGATTCACCCTGAAAAATTCCTAGGTTTTTGACTGTCAAAATTCGTTCCCAGGTCTAGAATGGTTGGCTATCACCTTAATCACTTGGCTATCTGGCCATATGAATTTGCCAATGGAGACTGCCAGATGGTCATAGCATTTGTTTGTAATTTCTTTGTAAACTGAAGATGGTTACAGATAACTGAAAATTTAATAAATATCAACTTTGTTCTCAAATTTAAGTTTTATCTATTAAATAAAACATTAATGCTAATAAAATTAAAACTTTGCTCTAAGACAGCATAAGTGTTATTCAGTTTTTGTCTCAAAACATTTCAATCCTAACTTAGATTATTTTGAATAGAAATGGCCAATTTTTTAATACTGTAATCAACAGACAAAATGCCAATAGTTTATTTAAACTACTTAATGGTATTTGTTTAAATTTCAAAATCAATCTTAATGTTAATCCATTATTGTCACAATGACTCTATATCCAACAATTTTGGATGCTATTAATTATGTCTTGTGTTCCTTTCTTTTAATGCATTTCAAATAAAAGAATTATTGAAACATTTGTAATATATCTTTTAGAGCATTATTTTGATTTAATTAAAAAATATTGAAAACAAGATTACAAACAAACATTTATTGCACTACAAATGTATTTTATGCATTAAACAGTTTTTCTATCATGATTGAAACATTTAAAATATTTCTGCTGTATAAACATTATAAGAGACAATGAGATGTCATCAGGAGTT
Source organism: Centruroides sculpturatus (assembly GCF_000671375.1). Lineage (NCBI taxonomy): Eukaryota > Metazoa > Arthropoda > Arachnida > Scorpiones > Buthidae > Centruroides > Centruroides sculpturatus. Next base: position 220,100 of record NW_019385249.1, on the reverse strand, counting down.
GCTATTTTTCAACAAAAGCATTTGTCTTTAGTAAGAAATTAAAAAATAATGTAGTCTTTCAGCATCTGTACAGGATCATGATTGATTCATATATTTTTTTTTTACTAAACTAAATAAACATGAACATAAAAATAATGCTATCTATACAAAATCTCATATTTTCCTGAGTCACGCATCATCATTATTATTTTTTTCCTGTAAATAATGTTTGATAATTTTACTGTACAAATCCGGCTAATAAATTTAGATTTTTTACAGCACGGATGTATTTAATGAATTATGAGTGGTGAATATCTTACACGATTTGAGACTGTCGATTAATGTCTTTGTTTTGAGTTTTTGGAATGACGACAGTAAGGCCGTTATTGTTGAAAATGGTAAGAGTCGATGAACACGAAATATTTACATAATCCAAACAAATTTATGTTGGGATTGTTGATGAAAAAATATCTAGTTGCAGTACAAAATCACTAATTCATCCATTTCCGACAATTTGGTGCACCACAAAGACAAGGAATCTTATGCTGGTCATCTTCGACTTCAAATTTATAATCATACGTTAACTAAATAAAATAAAAATAAAATAATTATGAGTTTTCAAATTAAAGTAAACTATTTTTTAAAACAGACTCAATGCATCAATAACCAAACTCAAAATTTTAAAATTTATTTCTTTATGAAGGTGCAGAATGAGAAAATATATATATATATATAATATTCCTATTAAGTTGTAGATATTTTATTAATTTTTCTTAATAAATTTCTCTTATATTTAATATAAATAAAGGTTTAACAAAGTATTGGTGTGCATGCACACAAATTTATACAAAAAAAAGTATTTGCTTTAATAAAATTATAAAAACAAAACAAGACTTAAAAAAACCTGTTCCAGTGCCTCAGACTTATATCAATCATCAGAAACACTTAGAGGATCACAGAATGCTGTTATTTTGATTACAATGTTCTATGTTGTTGTTGGGAACAAAATATAATCAAAAATTCATTAGGAAACTCAAAATCTTTTGAGTTTTATTTTGTTTTTAAAGTCTACTAAAGCAAATATTCTTTCTGATTAGTAAATATAAAGGTAACCAAACCATTAGATCACTGATCTTATCTTGACTTCTGAATTTATCTCATGTTTATAATATATCAATAACAATTGACATACAACAATATGGATTTATGCAACTCTTTTATATTTTTTTAAACTTAAATGAAGTAAAATACAACAATAAGATAATGAGAGATTAAAGTTGTCATCATAAATAGAAAAATTTCTAAATTGGTAGTTACCTCTTCTCCTCGCGTAATTCTTCTGTTTGCAATAATGAGAATTTTATTTTCTCTGTCAATTTGTACAACTTCAGCTACACAATTAGGATTACATGAATGATTCATATATCTGGCCAATCCTCCACACAAAGTAGCATCAATAACTCTATTTTCATCCAATCTGAACATGTACACACCCCTATTCTAAAATTAAAAATAATTTACAATTTTATTCATAACTAAAATATACATTATAAATGTTTTTGAACATTTAAAAAACATACAGTGGTACCTCCGTATACATCTGGATTTAGAATACGTCCAATTCGGAATACATCCTGTTTGGACGAAACAAATTTTGCACGGTATATGATTTAATTCAATTATACACACCATCTATGAACAAGTAGCACTATCGGTGTACTAGACCACACTAGACATTTGCGGTGCCAAGGTTTATAACTTTGTTAAATTTCTTCTAATTTTAATTTGTAAGTAAAATTTTATTATTTTTATTAATCATGAATTGCAAAAAGACAAATGAAAAGCAACAGAAAATTTAAAAAAAATGACTCCAGTCACATGGAACTGAAAAAAGAGATTGTTGTGAAATATGAAGGTGGCATGTGTGTGCAAGATTTAACTGTTGCATACTGTATTCTGAGTACGACAATATTGACAAGCGTGAAAAAGAAAGATATTATTAAATCTGCTAACGTTGCGAAAGGAGTTAAATCAATTTCTAAACAGAGATTGAAGACATTAGATCATGTTAAGAAATTGCTTTTGCTTGGATAACTGAAAAACAGTGTGCTGGTGACATCCATTCAGAAGCAATTATTTGTGAGAAAGCTAAAAAGATACATGTTGATCTCATGAAAAATCAAGCAGGAACCAGCCAGGAGAGCGAGGTGTTTAAATTCAGCCATATTTTTTTACATGAGAACGGATTAATCATTTTTACATTACTTCTTATGGGAAAGGTTGGTTTGGTATATGTCCTATTCGGTATAAGTCCAAACATCAGGAACGGATTAAGGTCATATACCGAGGTTCCACTGTACTTACAGATTATATAATACTATTTTTTAAATTCAGAATAAGCATTTTTTTAATACAAGGTATATAATTTATATAAAACATGCAGATTTTTTTTTGTCTAATAATTTCACCATTGACTTGACATTGCATATGATATATTATTTCAGTGTGAAATGAATATTATATCATTTTGTCTTTTAAAATAACCCACTAGTAAATGCAAAGCAGCAACTATGTTATTTTAGTTAACTTTTATTAGATAAAACTTCTATATCAGCAGTTTAAAACTTTTTCCAGTTTACACACCCATTTCATGGAAATGGATAATTTCATTTACCACTTTAATTGTTCATATATTAAAAATAGATAAAGATATAAATGGTTTGACAATGTAACTTTTTAAATAAATCATAATCATAAAAAAACTGTTTTTGTATTTAATGTTAAAACAATAATGATGACAAATGTTTGCAATGCTTTTTGCAGATCATCATCATTAGTAATGCATTCTAAATTACTCAATGTAATTTGAAACGTATAAAATATTTAAAGGTAAATGTAAAACAAATAAGTAAAATAAAAGTTGGCAACATTTGAAAACATGCCATAGAAAATTTTGAACTGACTACATGTAACTTTGTACTTCTTTTAATTGAAAAACTGCTAATTTAAACTTATATTTATTAGCCATTACAGTTTTTTTTTTGCATACTTACTGGAAGTGCTTTTTAATCCAGGTTTCAAAATGCTGCTCTATTCAGATTTATATATAGAAAAAGAGGAGATAACATACATATTGTAAGGGAAATATAATCAAAATTATACTGAAGAAAATTTCAGTTTCAATTTTAAGCTTTAGTAATTGAAGTAGTAAAAAAAAGTAGAATATTTTGTGAAAAATTTTCCACAAAGTTAAGCTTCTATTTTCATAAAGTTCATATTTTTATGAATCTTTTTTAAGTTTTTTAAATTATTACAATTTTTCTCATATTCTATTTTCAGTGAAACTTAAGTCTAAAAAAATAGTTTCATATGTAAATATAAACTGTAATTTCATAAAACAGAAAAAAACTTTTAGAATATAAAAACTTACATTGAGAGATAAAATCTAACATAAAAATGCATTAATATAAAACAAAGGTTGTAAATGTAATATTTAAATGTAATGCCTTTTTGACATTTCCAAGATTTACCAGGACAAAAATTTTTAGTACAGTTGTCCCTTGATAATCCGACAGGTATGGGACCAAAGGTGTGTCGGATTACCAAAAGTGTCTGGATTACCGAAAATAATTACATATTTCGCATTGTTTTGCTAGCATTAACTTACAATATTCTCTACTCCAACTGTTCGAACAGAACTGCTCACATAAAACACACAAAATGTGTGCCATCGAGTAAGAATTGGATGGAGAGATTCACATTGCAACATGCTTCTGTGCAAGCAGAAACGTAACGGGGACAGGTACCTTGACGGGAGGTGCGTCGGACTACTGAGCATGTCGGATTAAAAAACGTCAGACTATAGAGGGACAACTGTAATCTTATTTTATGCATATTTTAAACATTATTTAGACCTTTATAGTCAAATATTTTAATACACACAAATCATATTTTTTGTATAACATTTAATAATTCAAATCTAATATATTCCAAATTTTAAACATGAAACTTGAAAACTGAAGTTAAGATGTTTTAGAAATTCTCTTAAAACTGTCACATATTTCAGTTTCAGTGACATTTGCATTTAGATAACAGAGCTATTTATACAGATTTAATGGAGATTTAGCTACATTTACCATGTCTAAGTGTGGAACATTTCATTAAACAATTTCATTTTAAAGCTTAAAAAGTTGAAATAATCAAAGGAATGAAAACAAAAGTAAAATGTGACATTGCAAAACAATGCAGAATACTACTGAACACTAAACTGGAATGCTAATTTAATTTTCAAAAACAGTCAATTCTCATTTTTTAAAATTTACACCAATTAATTTTTGATCTATCCTGAAATCAAGATATATTATTCAGGAAAAAAATTTGTGAAGTGTCCAAAATGTTTACATCAAGGTCGCCGATATTTTAATGTACATTAAAACATTCTCAGATAATAATTAACATAATTGTAATAATTTAAAATAATAACATTCTTTTTGGAAGACCCTGTATTAAATTTCTTAGAATAGTTTGTTTTGTGATATTTCAAACTGTAATATTTTGTACACATTGTTAAGATATTATACCCAGAAACAAAAATTTATACAATCTCAGATAAAATAAAAGCTCCTATTGAATTAAATAATTTTGGTAAATTATGTTCTATTTAGTTGAACAGTATATACTACTATGCTAATGCAAATAATAGCACAAATATAATGATGAAAAAATTACAGGTAACCCCCGTATAACATGGTAGTTACATTCCAAAAAATTGCCGTGTTATGCGAATCCGTGTTATACGAAATAAAGAACTAGTACGAAAAGGAGGGTTAGGTTCCAAAAATTAAAAAACATGCTATTATATTTTCTTAATTAAGATAAATATCTTTATTAAAATTTTCTTAAGTGATACATATTAAAATAAATTAAACAATGTTTTCTTCGTCATCACTAAAAGCACTATTAACCGAGAGCATTTTCTTTTTGGCAAGTTATCTTTATCCTCTGAGCATTTTTCTGCATTATCTTCAGATCCATGCTTTACCTTTTGCAAAAAGTATGTAATTTTAGATTGCTTGCTTCTAGTTAAAAGATCTTTATAATTTTCCTTATATGGTGCTAAGCACTTATGAAGAATAAAGAAAGTATGGAATAAGGGAAAAACATCTGGCAACATTGAAACAAGTTTCAAGAAGAACCATGTTTATCGTCAGAAGGCGAGAAAAGAAAATTTACATACTTAAGTACTAATAGTTTACGAAAATTATTATTTTCGTGAACTATTAGTACTTAATAATAATAGTAATAATAATAAATAATAATAATAATTAATAATAAACATAATAATAGTTCACGAAAATTATTATTTTCGTGAACTATTATTACTTAAAAATGTAAAAATTTATTACATTTCATGTTGTACGAGGGTTTTACCCAATTCTCGAACCGTGTCAGAGTGAATCCGTGCTATAACAGTACCGTGTTATACGGGGATGGTACCAATTCTTGAACCGTGTTAGAGTGAATCCATGCTATAGAAGTGTCGTGTTATACGGGGGTTACCTGTATATTAAAAACATTATATTTTTACATACCTGTGCTTCATATATAGCTTCATTTCTCTCAGCTATTTCATTTCTTATAAGTTGGCCAATGTATTCTATAACCATTGTATGTTTTTCTATATCTCTAGCAGCATATAAGCCAAGACCCTATTAAAAAATATCAGATTCAAATTTAATTAAATTACATTTTTAAATACATAATAATATAATATTGCATACCCACTTATTAATAAAATAATGTATTAATAATACTAGCAAATACTGAAAATATATTAAAGTAATATCAATATTTATATTTAATACAGTTTCTTCTTTTGGTGCCTTGTGCGTTCTGAATGTTAGCGTCGTCATGGCTAATGTGTTCCTATTGCTGGCTCTTCTGAATAGTTCTTCTGGAGACATTTCATACCAGTCCTTCAAGTTCTCAGCCTTGAGATTTGACATTGTCCTGGTCCTCTTTTTTCAGAGATTTTCCTTTGTATAACAAGTTGTAAGATTTGGTACTTTACACCATTTCTCATCACGTGGCCGAAGTATTCCAACTTTCTTTGTTTGATGGTGTTGAGCAGTTCTTGTTGTTTATACATTCGTCGCAATATTTCTACATTGGTCATGTTCTACTCAGGATACTCTTAGAAGCCTTCAGTAAATCCATATTTTGATGGCTTTGATCTTCTTTACAGATGTTTTGGCTATTATCCAAGATTCAACTCTGTACGATAGCACTGGGAACATATAGCATCTGATTGTTGTAGTTTTCATATCAAGGGTTAGAACATAGCAATTTTCTCATTTTTGTGAAAACGGTTTTTGCCTTTTCTATTCACACCCTATATCATTATCCCAGTTATCATTTAAGATGCTTTTCAAATAATTAAATTTTTCTACTCTTTCAATTTCTTTTGATCCAGTCATCAACTTGCCCTGAGTTGATGTCCAACTTATGACCATATACAGTAAACCTGTCTATGGTGACCACCCACGGTTTTTCAAAAAGTGGTCTTTTAGACAGGTGGTCGTCCAATACAGGTGTTGTGGTAATACCATATTTCTGTACGTATTTTGCATACTTTTTAGCCATTTCTACTATGCAAAATTCGAGGCGAGCAAAAATAAGTGAAGTTTTTCAATGATAGGGCTATATCGGTATTGTATTTCATTCTTATCGAATAACTCGATTTACAAAAGTCGTCATGATTTTATAAGACAGATTTAATACAAATATTTTAAAGATTAATACAATAGTCGCATTTTCTCGATTATAATGCACACTTTCTTTTTTCCGACTTAATTAATTCAACTTGGTTGTTTTCATTTGCTCCTCAGTTACGTGTATTATGTCATCGATATACAAGCACGTTGTATCTTTACATCACTTTGGTTTTGGTATTCGTTAGTTTATACCGCCAAGGAAAATACTGTAGGTCTATGGTAAAATCAATTTCGTTTTCCCACAGTTAAACTTCGCCGCTAATTGCTGTTGTGATAACTTGAATGCGATCATCTAACGACAGCACTTTGCATTTCTTTCGTTTTTCGGACAATTTCCAACAAATTGAAATGAATTTCCTTTGTTGCTAGACTAATTCATTACCACCTGCACCTAATTTCAAGAGTGGGAGAAATGCCCAAGGTGGGTTCAAACGAGAGTTTAGACTAATTCATATTATTATTACTAATTCCTAATATAATTCATATTATATTAGGAGGGGGGGAAACGTTGTTGAACAATAGTTTAGACCAGATATATTTGTGGAAGTGGTCGCTTATTACAGTTGTTGTATGTTGTTTCAAACCAAAAATCGATGCCCGCAGTCGCGTTACATAGGTGGTCGTTTAATACAGGTAACTTATATGAAGACTCTATGGATAAACTATTTGGTGCTAGAAATTTTTGCCTGTTTTGACAGATGGTCGTCAAATGCAGGTGGTCGCCTAAGCAGTTTTCACTGTATTTGGTTTTTTTATGTTGAGATCTAAACAAAATTTCTCACTTGAGGTTCTGACTAGCAACGTATGAAGATCTTTAAACTTGTGGAGAGCAGTGCCATGTCATTGGCATAATGAATGTTATTCAAATATTCCCCATTGATCTTGATGCCAATGTCAAGATCAGCCAGTGCTTCTGAAAAAATATTTTCAGAATATATGTTGAAGAGAGAGGGAGATAATATATAGCCTTGTCGTACACCTCTGTGGATCTGAATTTGCAATGTCAGTTGACCTTCCACCCTGACTTATGTGGTTTGATTCCAGTAAGGGTTGCCAATGATTTTGATGTCTTTGTTGTCAATGCCAATTCTCTGCAGATGCCTGGATCATCTTTTCATGTTGGCATATGTCGAAAGCCTTTGTATAATTTTAAAAATATATATGTATGTCACATCTTATATCTCTGCATCTTTGTATGAGAACCTGCATTGTAAATAGGGCCTCTCTATTGTCCATGAAGTTCTGGAAGCCAAATTGTGTTTCTCCAGTGTTCTCTTCATATTTTTTGTAAATTCTGTTATAAATGATTTTTAATTAAGAAGACCTTGAGCATGTGATTCATGGGGCTGATCATTCTGTATTCATCACATGGCATTGGCTTTTTTTGGTATGATGACAAACTTTGATTGCAGCCGATCATTTGGGATGATGCCTGTGTCATCACAGGCAGATGGCAAACCAACGAGTTGTGGTATGATGATATGTCCACACCAGGAAGGTGATGGTTGCAATGATGCTGTTAAGAAATCTTTTATTTATCAAAATAAAGTATATTTGATTTCTAACAATGTTAGCTGGTCTATCTGCTGGAGATTTCCAGGCCTTCTGGAAGAAAGTTTGAACCAAGTATTGGTGATCACCATCTCTTTCTCTCTCTGCAAAACTGTATGAAGTGAGTCCCTCTAACATTTCTTTCCCTGAGACCATGCGGTCCAATGATGTCTTCCTCCTTGGCCTGTGTAACTGTGGTATTGAAATCTCCCATTGTTATCGTGATCTCATTTGCCTTTGTGTGTTTTAGCACTGCCTTAATCTGATCATAGAATTCTTCAATCTGTTCCTCTCCTTTATCTGCAGTTGGTGCATAAACCTGTATGACATTCATCCTGAATGGATTACCTTCAAATTTGGCCATAATGACTCTACCTGATAGTTGTGTTATGCTATGTACTGATCTCTTTAATGTTTTATTTAGTATCACACCAACTCCATTCTGGTGTTGTTCATCATTGCCGGAGTAATGTACTATGTATTCTAAAACACAACATTCTCCTCTTCCTGACTATCTCATCTCATTTATTCCCATTATATCAATATTTAGTCTCTTCATTTCATGCATTACATTATGAATTTTACCACTTTCATAGATACTTCTGACATTCCATGTACACATTTGTGGTTAACCAAGGGATTCTCTGCACCTTCTGTCCACTAAAAAGCTGAGGAATGAGGGCCAATTGTAATAGGTTTTCAACCATATAAGATTTTCCTGGGAAAGTTAATGCACTGGATTTCCCTTGCATTCTGTATCACAGTACTAAGGCTGTTTTTATCATTTCAGTTGTATCCTTAGCTTCCTGGAGTTAAGTCTTTCTGACATCTATTGTCTTAGCCTTAACCTAGTACTGACCTTACTGTTTCCAAGGCCAGAGATGTTTTGTCTTCTCAGACTATATTCTAGATTTTCGAATAATGAAGTTTAAAGAACTTTTTTTAAAATTAAATTTTAACTTAAAAACATTTTACTTCTTAATTTAATTTTTATCTAGATTATTATAAATAAATATGTTAATAAGTATTTTAAAAATTAGAATAGTAAAAAAAATCACCTGAATGTGTGACCTGGCAAGATAAACATTATTTCTCCATTCTGTTTTCATTTTTCGATATTGAGAAGATTTGGAATGAACAAATTGCTTAATATATGGAGACGTAACTTCTACTCCACCAAGAGAAGACTGAAGAGAAGAACGGGAAGTATTGCTGGTGTGTAAAGTATGAGGCCTATTGAAAGCAAAATTATATTTTAATTTGATGCACAAACATGCATTTTATTAATTTTTTCAATAGTAATTTTTAGTCATTAAAATCATTATGAAATAACTTTTATTTTCAGGCAATAAAGAATTTTTAATATTTATGATTAATTTAGTGAAAAAAATCAAGTAATCTAAAAATCTACACACTATTTTCCATATTTCATGCATGCAGAACTAAAATTTGAAGTTTCACTTGCTTGGAAATGTCATTAAAAAGATTTAATGCACTGTACATAAAATTTTTTCAAAATTCCATATCTTGGTTATGAAATAAAAGATATAATAATTTGATAATTTACACTAGTTTTTTAATAAAGCGTTCAATAATTACAGTATAAATTTTAAATAAACATATACAGTGGGTAATCAGTTAACAAACAGTTTGGATAGCGAACAAATCAGATAACGAACACTTTAATGAACAAATATAAAAAGAAGCGACGGAAAATAACGAATACCAATTGATTTTCCTTTGTCTTCAGGTAACAATTCGAAATTTTTCGGAGTGTGGGAGACGTCAACATTGATGCTCAACCCAATACCGATCAGATAGTATTCCTCCAAATTTTGAAACTCTCCCTTGTAATTCCAGCTTTTTGTTTACCTTTCTGACAAATAATTTTTTTAGTCTTCGCGAGACTGTCGTCAGATGGGCACTTATTAAGTTTTGTATCAGGGCTTATTTACAAAAGGTGAAAGTTTAACTGTTCCATTGGATATTCATTAATATTTTAATACCAAATTTCAAATTTCATCCGGGCCTTGCATTTAAATAATTTTTTGTGGGCTAGTTGATTTCTGTTCTCTGAATTTTTGTAAGTGCTTTTCTGAACTTTTTATTTAAAAAAGAAACTGATAATATTACGGAGACTAAAAAGAGGAGTGTCAAGAACTGTGCTCATCATAGAAACCAAGTAAGAGATAACAGTCAAGGTAGAAAGTGGGTACAAAATGTCTGATGTTGCTAATTGCTAAGCAGTATGACTTAAACAGGTCTACAGTAGGCACAATCTTAGCTATGAAAGATATATCAAGAAGTTTCACGCTGCTAATGGAGTAATGAAAATCACATCTGAGAAATAAAGAGCATTTTAGAGCTCACAATGGAACCTGAAACTGATCTGATGACAGAAGAACTCCAAGAACTCTCATATGAAGAATACTAAGAAACTCAGCGAGATGTGTTTTCTTTTGATAAAGAGGAAGACGAAAGAGGATGCTGACATCTGCTACTAAAAATCTTTTGGAGAAGTGGGAGGATGTCAGAACAACAATCATCCAAGTGGCATCCAAACCAGAATAAGGTTAATGGTGTTGGGGATCTGTACAATTACAATACTATTAATTACTTCCGAAAAATCCTGAAGAAAAGAGAAAAGCAATCGACATTGGACAGATTCTTTAACCCCCACAAATGGAAAAAACAAAACTAATAAAAATGCAAGACTGCATATATACAGTGCGTGATCGGTTAACAAATATAATCCATTCCAAGACTTTGTTTGTTATTTGAATTGTTCGTTAACCGATTATCGATTTACCATATGCTTTTATGGGAATTTGATTACTTCATTCCGGAGACTCCAAAAAATAAAAAAAAATATATAAATGTAGTAAAGAAGTATATATGTAATAGTAAAAATATATATATATGCAATCTTGCATTTTTATTAGTCATGTTTTTCCATTTGTGGGGGTTAAAGAATCTGACCAATGTCGATTGCTTTTCTCTTTTCTTCAGGATTTTTCGGAAGTAATTAATAGTATTGTAATTGTAGAGATCCCCAACCCCATTAACCTTATTCTGGTTTGGATGCCACTTGGATGATCATTGTTCTGACATCCCTGGAGTTCTTCTGTTGTCACATCAGTTTCAGGTTCCATTATCAGCTCTAAAATGTTCTTTATTTCTCAGATGAGATTTTCATTACCCCATTAGCAGCTTGAGACTTCTTGATATATTTTTCATAGCTAAGATTGTGCCTACTGTAGACCTTTTCAAGCCATACTACTGCCTAGCAACATCAGACATCTTGTGCCCACTTTCTTTTCTACGTTGGCTATTATCTCTTGCTTGGTTTCTACAGTGAGCACAGTTCTTGATACTTCTCCTTTTAGGCTCCATAATATTATCAGTTTCTTTTTTAAATAAAAAGTTCAGTAAAGCACTTACAAAAATTCAGAGAACAGAAATCAACTAGCCCACAAAAAATTATTTAAATACAAGGCCTAAATGAAATTCGAAATTTGGTATTAAAACGTTAACGAATATCTGATGGGACAGTTAAACTTTCACCTTTCGTAAATAAACCCCAATGCAAAACTTAAGTGCCTGTCCGACAGTCTCGCAAAGACTATATAAAATTATTTGTCAGAAAGGTAAACAAATAGCTGGAATTACAAGAGAGAGTTTCAAAATTTGGAGGGATACTATCCAATCAGTATTGGGTCGAGCGTCGATGTTGACGTCTCCCGCGCACCAAAAGGTTTCGAATTATTACCTGAAGACAAAGGAAAATCAATCAATATTCGTTATTTTCTGTCACTTCTTTTTATGTTTGTTCAGTAAAGTGTTCTTTATCCGATTTGTTCGCTATCCGAACTGTTCATTAACCAATCACCCACTGTATGTAATTTTACTATTACATATAAATAAACGTAGTAAAAAAGTATATATTTTTTATTTTTTGGAGTCTCCAGAACAAATTAATCAAATTCCTATAAAAACCTATGGTAAATTGATAATTGTTAATGAACAAAGTCTTGGAATAAATTATGTTCGTTAACCAATCACCCACTGTATTAGAAAACATATATGATTTTCTGACATGACTTGTTATCATGAATAAATGATAAATTCTTTAATAAATAAGCATTACTTTACTTATAATTAAAGGGTATTTTCAGCTATTGGTGTGCCCTCTTATGAATTATAGAGGAACTTATTATAAATGAGTGATTTGTTCATATTGTCACAGTCACCTAAACACTAATATCTAGGTAGCATGTAGATGGCTATAGTATTGTATATAAAGAAATTTAACATATTTTTGTATTTCATGCTTTTTTAATTTAATTATTGGTAAAATATAAATTTTATAAATAATGAAAACTCTTATAAAAGAATATTTTGAATATACAGGAAATCCTCATTAGTTCAAAATTCAAGGGACAAAATAATTGCAACTTTGAATTATGTGAAGTTTACATCAGTTATGTGGAATTTGGCATATTATACAGAAATATGTAATTTATTAAGTAAATGGAATATGGCTATGTGTACAGAACACTATTTTCATTAATTAATAATGATATAAATACAGTATGACCCTGCTTAATGCTGCCTTGCTTAATGCTGATTCAATATAACGTAGTCTGTTTGAAGCCTAAAAGAATAGCTCAAAATTTAAGCCAATTTAAATTAACATGGCATTTTATTGATTTGTACATAATACGATTATTTACGAAAACGAAGCAATCAGAAAAAGGTGTACTTTCTTTAAATCTATGTTTGTTTGGTGCAATTTTGGAAAAAAATATAATGTCATGGATGCCATAGGCAATATCGGCTTTCGCCTGACAAGAATTAACTGATAAATGCATGAATGAAGTGTGGAAGAAGTTATGGCTGAAAGTATCCAAGAATTCTCAATGAAAAGAGGCTATCGCTGTATCGTTAGGTTGATCAAACTCAACCTAATCGATACAGCAGGACTAGGAGATGTAGCTGAACAGGATAATGCAGGTTTCTGGTGAGAATCTTATCAATGACGATCTTCAAGAACTGGCAGAACAAGGAATTCATGAGGAACTGGAAAATAGAGATTCTGAAGATGAAGAACCCAAAAAATTTCTCTACAGATTTCCTTAGTAAAAGTTTGGTAACGATAACTGAAATTGTTGGTCAAACTATAGCAAATGATCTAGATTTTGAAAGGAGTGCAAAAGCAAAATGAGGTGTTTTGATGGGATATTCTGCTGCTGACATTTGTTTAAGAAAAGAAAAAGCGACAAATAAAACTTCACGACTTTTTTGAAAAAAAAAAAAAAAAAAATTTCATAAAAGTCAGGACCTTTGTCACAAAAATATTACATATTGTTATTATGGAAGTAGGTTTACGTTATTTGAAAAAAATGAAAATATGGTGAATGCGAATTATATTAATCAGATTTCAAGAAAAGAACTTGGATAAAATTATTCTTATTGGATCATGTTTACAACCTGCAGCATTTATATCCTATCCTTATCCCTCATATTATAAAATCACTTTTACCATTAATATTTATAAATAAAATTCAACAACAACAATTGTAAGGACTGCAAATACATAATATTTGTTTTACTGAAAGTTAAAAAAAAAAAAATGTAAACACATTTGTATACAGCAGAGCGTCATTTATCCGAAGGTCGGTTATCCGAAGGAATTCCAGTCGACAAATTTAAATTTTCGCCAGTGCTGTGGCGCTGTAATCTTTGGCTATGTCTTCGGCTACTCAAATATTTTACGTTTTTTATACTAAATTAACTTCTGAAGTATAATTTTTTATTGTTTTTATATTTTTCAATATATTTATTTTGTTTGTACAAAATAAAAAAATAATTTTTAACGATACAATAGTCTTCGTTAGGCTTAACATCGACGAAAATTCAACGCGAAGCGACACGCAATGGAGAAAAATTTCGACACGGGATAAATTAATATACTTTTTCGTACATAATTGGTTATCCAAAAAATAAGTTATCCGAACAACCCCAGTCCCCAATTGATTCGGATAAACGATGCTCTACTGTATTATTATTTTTTTAATTTTGTTTGCATGTAAGAAAGTTGCATTTTAACATTGGCTTATAAGAATCAAATCTGGATGAACAATCCCAGGAATTTTTCAGAGGTAGTCTCTGTTCTGGATACAATGGGCCTGTCCCTCACCATCTGATGATCAGAAGGTCCTCCTAGTGCCCAAGTGAAAAAAAAGTCCTTTTAGTGTCCATAGGAAAGAAAAGTAAAAAAAAAAAGTGATAATAAGATATTTCAAATTCAATATTTAAGATATACAGGCAACACTCATATAATATTGAACTTTTACAATGTTTTGCTTTAACATGGATAGAAAATTGCAACAAAACTTTCATAACATGGTATTTCTGAGCTTTTTTGTGGGAGAAATCCTGCTATTGTTAGATGTAATATTTCCATTCCTTTCTGCTGATTCACGAGTTTTAGAAAAAATTAGGAATCCCTGCACTTTATTTTGTCAGCAAATCCCCATGTTAGGTATTGTGTTTGTTTGAGACCATTAAATATTTGACAAGGAAGCATAGTTTGTAACTTTTAAGATTTCATTAAGGTTATTTTGATTTTTATTTCATTGGTTATTAATTTTTCATAAATATGTATCAATAAACTTTGGTATTATAATAATTTCTTTGTTATAAATTAAAATCCATTTCTTAATTATGTATAACGAAAAAAAGAGCACTTCTGAAAACAAACTCTAGAATAAAAGAAAAACCAATCTAGAATAAAGATACAAATTTTGGACTGTCTTGAAAAAAGATATCACACACTACAAAAGGTTTAAATTTAAGCAATAATCCAGATCATGAATAAAGATGAAAAGAGAATTGCTAATGCTATAGAATTTTCTATTTCTGTAAATTCGATAGATTTTTTTTGTTAACTTTTGGAATATAAACTCCTTTTCTCATACTGGTTTTTAATCCCAGGTAACATGGTTTCATACTCCATGAGATTTTAATTGGAACTTAATTATCGTGTTATAGGAGATTGTCTTTAGAACTGAGTTGAATCTTTGAATGAATTAAGTTATACCAATATTAAAAGTGCATGGGGGAGTCTTCGGAATAATTTATTTTAAAATAATTATTACACAATAATTATTAAAATATTTACATTTTATCAAATGAAATGCATTAAAAATTTATCATCTGTCAATATAAGCTTGCATAAACTATGTTCATTGTTTTCAATGACAGAAATATTTTCATTGGAAAAGCGATGTAAAGAATAATTTAGTAATTGAGTAAATAGGAAGATAAAACACTTCCTATTTACTCAATGTAAATTGTGGTAAATGACAATAATCTTCAGAGCCTTTTCAGTTATTTAAAATTCTTAAAACACAAACTATTTGAATTTTTGCCTTGTTTGAGTTAATTAGAATTTTTGCTGCTAAAGAATGTTAATTTGGCTGAACTGTATGAAAAGAGTGAATGAAATTCTAAAATCTAACAAAAATATATCATCTCATTTTTATAAGTATTGAACGTAATTTATTAAAAACAGTAATAACTAAACAAACATCCTACAAACAGTGATACATATATCTCAGATAAAGCAAATGAGATGAAATCAAATGAGAAAATATTCTCATTTGATTTGTTGCAGAATATCTTCACTTTATGGGTTTTCTTTTACTGCATCTGAATTTCATGTATCTGTTCTTTTTAATCTGGATTTGTTTGCTTTTGTTTCATATATCTATATTAATTTCATGAAGCTAAGCAATTTTGAAGCACTGTTCTTAATTTTGTGTTCCTTTTAGTTAAAAATTTACATTCAAAGAAATAAGATTCTAATTACTCAGCAAAGTTTATGCCTTACTGTATGCTTTTCAGCGTCAAACTTAAAATTCCAAATTTTCATTTACACTAAGACTTAACCTCTAAATTGATTTATTTCCAAAGCCATTTCTATAAAATCTGTTTCACCAGTCTTTTTTTCTATCATTAATTCTTGTGCATCTTCAGCAATCATATCATTCCTTGAAACCTTCCTCTCCTAGTGACATAGGTTCTACTATTGCACAAATTCCAATTTTTTCTGGTTTGACGTTATTTCCTGAATAAACTAATTCTAGCAATGCATTTTCTAATTTATTTACAACAATTAATATTGACAGTTTTACTTCAATTATCTTCAGTTTTAATGTGTTACATGATGTATGCTTCAATTCTGTAACCCTACCATACTCAACCTGCGGCCCGCTGAGCTTTTGTGAGTGGCCGGACGTGAAAGAGAGCGGAAAATAATTACGTTGAAATAATTACCATTTCTGGAAAATAGTGCCTGATCAATATAAGACTAAAAAATGTGCTCAAATTTTACTTGTGTTGTTCGCATCAACGTATCTATGTGAAATGTCATACTCAAAAATGAAATATGCAAAGAACATATATAAAACTGGCTTACTGATTCACACCTGGATGCCATTTTACGAGTAGCATGCAGCAGTTACAAACCTGATTTAAATGAATTGACAGCCGAGCGGTCAAGGTGGCAGCCTACCGCTCTGGATTGAATCCGGTCGGGTCAGGGAATCCCCCAGGAATTTTTCAGAGCGTGGTCTGTTCAGATATGTTGGGCCCTGTCCCTAACCACCCGGTCTCACCATTGTGGGCCTGGCCGAACCCAAGCCAACAACAGTGCCTGCTATAAGAGGCCCTCTTAGTGCCCACAGGGCGGAAAGCGTATTAAAAAAAAATAAAAGATTTAAATGAAATTGTGAAAAAATGTTCGCAATATCAAAAGTCACACTAAATTTCTAGGGTAAGTGAGAAATTAAGTAAGTTTTTTTATTATAATTGTTATGTTGCGGCCCGCGTGTAATAGCTATCATGTGTATGTGGCCTGACAGAAAAAAATGTTGAGTATGGTGGCTGTAACCGTATGAGAAAAAAACTGTTATAGAAGTATTATGTTATATAAGGGTTGCCTATATATAAATTTTTATGTGAACTTATACAGAGAAACTGAAATATTTCATCTAAAAAAATAGATAGATTTGAGGAATTTAGGATAAGAAAATAACAAGGAAAACCAATAACCATAAATTAATTTGAGTATTCTTCTGAAAATTAGAGTTTGCAGATGGTTTCAATATCTCTATTACAATTCAATTTATTGTGTTATGATATAATTTAAACATATTTTAAAAGACAAAAATACGCTTACAATATAATAAATCAAACTTCCAATAATATGGCTAAAAATACACACACAAAACAAACATATCTTACTTTGTTCTTGCTTGAATTCATTTATTAAATGACTAAAAAGCTAATTAATAGTAATTTAAAATAAAAATAAACCACTTATTAAAGAATCAACAGTAACAGATGTCATTCTTATATACAATAGACATATACTGCTGAATTTTAAGAAATAAATAATAATTTATTGAAGAATATATATTTGTAGTGATTGCTTATCAGTTTTATTCAAATAATAGCCATGGCTATACTTTAAACTGCATATTTTCTCTGCAGTTACTGTTCAAAGAACTTATTAGTTCCTTTGCACATACCCATTTGTACCTGTTTATTAATACTGTATTTAAACATTTTTAATGAAAGTTTATTTTTTAAAACAAATTAATGTTATGTAATTGTTAACAAATTCTATTATGACAATTGGTATCTTTCTTTATATTGAGTGTTATTTTCTGTATACAAAGAATACAAAATAATTAAAAATACATCTACAGTATATTGTATATATATTTTACACATATCTTTTTCTATTAAAGTTTATTTGTTAATATAGTACTTACCTATCATAGATTATGGTATTTATTAATTTTACATTGTTTCCCAAGTTTTTAGAAATCCTTGAATAATAACTGTGTCTATTATTTGAGATGGTTATTAATTGAATAAAACCAGTAAATGCATAAAAAAGATAAAATTTAAGTATAGTGCAATCACAATTTATTTAGAAACTGTATTTCTTTTGTATGTGTTAATAAAAAATTTGTATACATTAAGACCAACAGTCTCATAGAAATACTTTAAAATTAAAGAGCTAGAGCTCTGCCAACATTTTAATTATCATCAATGTAACATTTTTCTTATGACAGTTAAAAAAAAAATATAACTTCAGAAATAAAATAAAAATAAATAAATAAAATAAATTTTTGATTTCTGATTGATTCTGCAGTTATTCCTTCACTATAAAATATAAAAATTATTGAGTTTAATAACAGATATTTTAAAATATTACTTTATTATTTAAATTTTTTCTATTTTAATATATGAATATATTTTATTATTGCCAAAGAAAGAGGAAAAAAATACAGTGAAGCATTGAAAAGCTGAACTTATTGTGCTGGACTCCATCCAGCTTTTCAACTGTACATGTAAATTGGCATTTTAACCACTGTAAACTTCAAATATACTATAAATCAAGTATAGATGTTCTAAGTTCAAGCCAGTTTTTCACAAGGAATGTAGGAATACTTAAAGATTCAAAATATAATTTACAGAGTCACTATAGTTAAACAAAAATTACACTAATTACAAAAAATTATAAATTTCAAAATTAAAAAAAAATATATAAGTTCTGAATGAATGTTAAAATATGAATAATTAATTTACCATTAAATGAGATTATTAGCCATTTTTCAACATCCAAATCTGAATTTTTGGTGTCCAGATTTTCAATACTTTACTGTATTTTAAATAATTTCTTTAAAATGTATTAAAATAATTGTATCTGACTTAAAGTATTATTTACTAACCTTTTGAAATGAGTTCTTAGTTTTGGCTCAGTACGTGCACAACCAGTTGGATTAATTGCTAAAGGTAATTCAAGAAATGGCGATCGACCATATTTGAAATTATAGTCACTAAGTGTTTCTACTCCTGGAAGCTAGAATGAAAAAATATATAGATCAGCTTTCATATTTAATAGTATACTTGTAAATAAAATAAATTTCAGTTTCAAATACAAAATACAGCATGACCTCATAAACCTTTCTGAAAAACTCTTGTAAATTAAAATCTTTTAATAGGAACAAACATTTCCAATATTTTTATGGTTAAAATTTGTATCTAGTTCTAATCCAGTCAGCCTGGGTTACACTGAAACCAAGCTGGTCCATTTTAATTACAAGTTATTTTGTAAACTGCACTATACTATTAATAGATACGATTTACAAATTAACTTGTAAATTGCATCTAGTATATCGGTTGCAAAATTTATTTATGTCAAGTTGAGAGAAGAAGCATCAGAGTTAATGATTTTGATGTCATCAATATAATTAAGAAAAACAGATTGTAATTGATAGAAAAAAGAACTAAAAAAAGGATCCTTGCAGAATATCAGAAATGAAAAAATTTGAAACTATTAATTTTATCCTTTAATGTTCATAAGAGAGTTTAATAATTAATTAATTATATGCATATTTTTCAATAATGCATAAAAAACATTAATTATCTTGACATAATGTACATTAATCAATTAAATATTGTAGATTTGACACACAAAAAAAATAACTTGTATGATAAATTTATGAAATTTTACACAATGTTACACAATACAAACAGACAACACACAACACACACACAATTACTCTGCACATTAATATCTTAAGTAACAAATTATTTACAGTTAACTGTACAATAATTTTGTCATTTGTAATTTATTTTTAAATTTAGCTTTAAAGTTTATATTTATCGTGTTATTTCAAGATCATAATTTTAATTTAAGAACCATATTCCATTCTGTTTTCTGTTCTATATTTTAACTGATGTAATCACAGTAAAAAAGACAAAAGTACTTTTGTTTATGCATATTTTAAGTTATTGTTATATGCAGTGCACTTTCTAAAAAAAATTACTACATATGCATATATGGTGACTAAAAAGTTCTGTTTTAGAAAAACTAACAATAATTAAGAGATACTGTTTAATACTATGAATTACTTATTTTTTCTTTATAAATGTACACATTGTGTTTGTACATTTATTTTGTAGTATTATATTAATAGTACTGTATCTTCCAAAGTTTTTGTACATTTCAGACTGCACTTTCTTCTCTATTTCTTCCTTTGGATTTAGTCTCAGTTGCTAAGTGGTACCCTTTTAGAAACCATGTTTTCATCTTTTCCTTCCAAAACATTATCATTAGCATTTCTTTATAAGAACACAGTGAGGACAGACAATATTAGCCATTTGTCAAAAGATGACCTCTGACAAAAGGAGGGAAATCCCATCCCTTTTGCTTTTTATGTCAGCACCAATTGGTCCAGGTATTCATTCATTGCAGCCAATACAGTAACCAATTTGTTTTGTTAAGCATTTGTTGTGTCAGTCAGTAGAGTTTCTTCAAAAAACAATCTTTCTTACTGAGCAACTGCCAATAATATGCACTGGATATCGATACTTTTTATGCTATCTGCTAGTACAATATACTGGCACAATTAGAGCTAAAAAAACAACCCTGGAATATGTGTATGTGTGTGTGTGTGTGTGTATAATATCAACATGAACACACACAAAATATATTACTTAATATAAGTATTGTTATAGAATGATCTTTCTATTAGATTATTGAAACTGACTATTTTGAACTGTTTATCTATATATATAAAAATGAATGTATGTCTGTGTGTGTGTGTCCTTCATGCATTACCACACCGTTTAACCGATTGCCTTGAAACTTTGGGAAGTTGTTTAATATACTCCGGCGAAGGTTTGTGGCATAGTACGATTGCCATGAAGCTTTGGAAAGTTTTTTAATTTTTTAATAAACTCCCGTGAAGTACATTTATCCTACAATAGATGGCGCGCGTTTACACGAGCATTCGCGCACAGTGTGTTCGATCAATTTCAAATTGTGAAGACCATTTCCCCCTTCAAAAAATATCTCTATATATGCATTTGTGAACTGTTATTTACGATATTTATAATAATTTTTGTTTAATCACTTTATTTCGACTTTTTTTGCTAATTATGTATTCGCTCGAACTTCGTTAAAATCTTAACTGTACCCCGAACAACGACCGAAGTTGTAGGAAGAAATTCGCCTATTTTACCGATCTAGGTATCCCCCTTTTTCAAATTTTAATATCGACTCAAAATAATTTAAAAAGACAAATTACAATAAAACGGTTTATTATCCAACTATCAGAAATTTCACAACATGCCAAGGAAGAGAGGAAGGAGCAATTAAATAATTAAAATTATAAAGGATTAAAAAATATATATATAAATGGGGAATATCGCGCTTCTGACAATCGCTGCAAGTGTGTGGGCTAAATTTGGAGAATCCGTGCTTCTCGCATGGACAACTGTATGTGGCCGGCTCACGCGTCGAAAAACCTTCCGATTTATTCGTGTACGCACCAGACGGAAAAACAAAAAATATCGTGTATCCACGAGCACTCCAATAAATAAATAGAATTGAAACAACACTTTGAAATGTTTTCCCGATGAAAACGAATAATAATAATAAGTTTCAATAAAAATGATAAAATGAAAATTTAATTTTATCATTACGAGTTTGCTTGAATTTCGTTTCTTCTGAGATCGCAGCAATGCGTGACGGGTAAGCTAGTCTATATATATAAACCATTGATCACATATTTGTATGTCTTTAATCTGTAACGGTATGCCTAAAATACCCACTAGGGGCACCTAGCAATGATTTTAAATTAACAATAAATTATTTTTATTTGTAATAGGAATTTATTATTTATACCACGGAATGGTATAAATATTTATTATATGCCTTGATTAACCTTGTGCCGCACGTTCACAACATCCCATTACTCAGTGAACGTCCTGCACTGACTTACGGAAATTTGTTGAAAAAATGGCAGATACATTTAAATCGAGGGTTACCAGCAAAGGCAAATAAACAAATTAAACTATTTTAAAGTATTTATAGAATGTTTAATAACACTAAATAATTATTTTTAATAGCATTGTGTCTCCTACCGTACAATTGGATGATAGGACATACCTCATACATGAAAAAATTATGTTTATTTGTAATAGGAATTTATTATTTATACCACGAAGAATAATGAAAAATTAATTCAGAATAATAATACTTTTTTTTTCTTTTTTACCAAAAATGTTGTTTACAGGGAAGATTTTTGACTGGAGAGATGAAGGAAAAAAAAAACTAGATTTTTGAAGCATATTAATTTTATTTATTTCAATTACTTTGAATAAACAATATCTTCACTTTCTAATATAGAAATCCTGTTTGCTGTTTGTCTATTGATTTATTAACATTAGTTTTTAAGATAAAGAATTGTATATATTTATATTAAGTGCATCAATCGTTTAAATATTATGTGCTTCAAACCTTAAAATAATATGCATCAAACTTTCATATATTAAGTGGATCAAACGTGCCTCATGGGAATTTGTAAAGAACACCCACTAGGGGGTGTCTCAGGCTACTAGTATAATATATATCATATCAGCAAGATATAAAATACATATACTGTATACCATATTAAAAATATATATGTATATACAGTACACATATTTTAGTATGGTGTAATATATAATTTCTGCCCAAATTATGTTTTTTTTTT
Source organism: Centruroides sculpturatus (assembly GCF_000671375.1). Lineage (NCBI taxonomy): Eukaryota > Metazoa > Arthropoda > Arachnida > Scorpiones > Buthidae > Centruroides > Centruroides sculpturatus. Next base: position 197,176 of record NW_019385249.1, on the reverse strand, counting down.
TTAGAATAAAATAGTGTTTAAAAAGTAAATTTAAAAAACTTAGATAAAATTTAAACAATGTAATATTAAATTTCTTACAGATTCTAATATACGAAGAATAGCTGGTTCAGTAAGACCAAACAAATCTTCTCCAGAAATAAAATTAGGGAATACTTTAATTGTTTCTGCTTGTTTTCTCATTTTTTCAATTGGTTCCAAAACTTTTTGCCATACACCTAAAACATTTAAGAAAACAAATATTTTGAAATAATTTGTATAAGCTTATTGTTAAAATCATTCTAAAAAAATTAAATTCATTTAATAAACTATAATAGATCTTAGCCAATGAAAAAATAAAAAAAATCATTGAATTGCATCCACTTGTTAATTTTTTTCTTATCAATAGATCAAAATGCAAATACATACTACTTAATGAATTCTATTAACAACATAAATGTAACTTAAAAAAGTAAAATTTATTATTTTCAAATGTTTTTATTAAATTTTTTATGCTCACTAGATTATACGCCTAGTATTTAACGATAATGGTAAGCCCTAAAAATAATAATAATAATGATAAACTTTCCAATTTGTAATGAAAACCTAAAAATGCCTATTTGAAATAATGAAACAATTATATTTAGTAAGTATTTAGTATTTAGTAAATTTAAATAAACCACTAACGCACACCGGAACCATATAAAAATAACTTATCTCTAAACCTATAACCGATGTGAAAGAATTTCAATCGCAAACGTTTTCGGACACCACTGTATCCTTCTTCAGGCAATGTTCTATTCGTAACACATCGTTACTGCCCGTTGTCTTTGGAACGCCTTTCAAAAATGTTCTTATTTCGAGTTCCGTTGGGTATCACGCGCTTTTTCAAACCGAAATCTCAGTATCCACGTAACGATCTTTTATTCGTACGATAGAATTACGTAATTTTCGAATAAATTTGTTTTAGCGTGTCATAGGTGGGAGATAACACGCGCCCTTTTTTCCTTCCGCCTTCTAAATAACGATGTCGATTAATCTGAGTCTCCTTTCCGTAATAAGGCTTGCCATGCCAACGATAATGTCATCTCATCCTTGTAATTGATGGGGGTTGCCGACTCGTAGGCTCTGCATATCTCCATTTGTTCTAGCCACCTAAGTTGGTCTACATACGACGTCGTGATGAGAAGTTTGGCCCTCGTGAAGTCCGCCGATATCTCCGGGTCCGATGCATACACCGATAAAGCCGTGCTACATCTATTGTGCTCGATGTCCTTTTGGTGCTCCTTCCACCTTACTCCGACTGCCCTTTTTGTGGCCCCAATGTATACCAGCTCCTTGTCACATCTATGGTCGGTGAGTGGCACTGAATACACCCCTGGCAGCCTATCCCGACTAGGCTTGTCCTTCTCATTACGTATAAGAGGAAAAATAGATGGACATCTTCTATATGCTATGCGTATCCCTTGCAGTTTCGCGATTTTNGCGGACTTCACGAGGGCCAAACTTCTCATCACGACGTCGTATGTAGACCAACTTAGGTGGCTAGAACAAATGGAGATATGCAGAGCCTACGAGTCGGCAACCCCCATCAATTACAAGGATGAGATGACATTATCGTTGGCATGGCAAGCCTTATTACGGAAAGGAGACTCGGATTAATCGACATCGTTATTTAGAATGCGGAAGGAAGAAGGGCGCGTGTTATCTCCCACCTCTGACACGCTAAAACAAATTTATTCGAAAATTACGTAATTCTATCGTACGAATAAAAGATCGTTACGTGGATACTGAGATTTCGGTTTGAAAAAGCGCGTGATGCCCAACGGAACTCGAAATAAGAACATTTTTGAAAGGCGTTCCAAAGACAACGGGCAGTAACGATGTGTTACGAATAGAACATTGCCTGAAGAAGGATACAGTGGTGTCCGAAAACGTTTGCGATTGAAATTCTTTCACATCGGTTATAGGTTTAGAGATAAGTTATTTTTATTTAGTAAATTATTTTAGTAAAATATGTTTAAATTTCAAGAAAGACATTAATATCATTTAATATGGAATTTGGATGTAATAATATATTGTCCTTTGAGTTGTCAAGTTGATATTCAGTATAAATCAAATAAATTTGAATTTCAAGTATAAATCAGTAGAAATATACTGTACTTGTAATTCATATTTTGTTTAAATTACAATATGTAAAATATCATTAATTTGATGTATTAACTACTTCAATCTGAATTTAAAAATTTCATATTAGCAATTGTAAACAAATTTAATAGTAGATATGTGTAATTGAACATAAGTATTTTTAGATAAATCTGATGTTCCAATTGCAAAGAATCTAATTTATATAATTATCTACCTTGTTTCCCCAAAAATAAGACAGTGTCTTATATTAATTTTTGCTCTCAAAGATGTGCTAGGTCTTATTTTCAGGGATGTGTTATTTTTCCATGAAGAAAAATTCACATTTATTGTTGAACAAAAAAAAAACTTCCCAAGTCGAACTTAGATGAGAGTGACGTATGTCCGGTCGTGTCAAACTAAACTTAAATAAAACCGAAGTGAACTTATGGAGTTCTCGTGCTGGAGTGGACTTTCCACTCTCTTCTTCTTCTAGGGTTTATATGGAGATACTAGCATTCCTTAAAGTTTGAGGGATCAATGAAGATCCTGCTAAGCACCACCGTCGGATTCCTCTACCTACCATGGCCGCCGCAGCAGACGATGAGCAGGAACAAGGGCCTTGGGTGGTGCCCACAGTTACAAAAATAAGCCATCAAAGGCTTTAGTCACTGACTCAATGGCCGCAATCAAATGGTGTGCTCCGTCATGTCCCCACATCAGATAGGTGGGAACCAAATACTACACATTTGGTCTTACAAGTTAGCCATAAGGCTGAGAAGCACTAGCATTAATTATGCTCTTTCTCCGACGAGCTGATCCCCACTCTCACTTCAACTTAACTTTTTTATAGTGTTGACATCGGGCTTGATGATCAATTAGTGCTTACTGAACCGCAGCACTATGCAAATGTGATGTGGTGTGATTCCTGGCCGACCAATTAGCGATCACCAGCCATAACGTTATGCAAATCTGTGATTCCCAAGCCATAGTTTTATGCAAATCATGCCATGTAACATGATTGTCTACTGACCAATCAGTGGCTGTACTTTCAAAAAGCCAATGGCCACTTTCAACCATCTGTTGGTGACCATTACGAGTAAAAACAATTTTGCTAGGTCTTACTTTCAGGAGAGACCTTATATTTAGCAATTCAGCAAAACCTCTGCTAGGCCTTATTTTTGGGGAAACACGGTATGTCTAGTTGTTGTTGATTTTTTATTTTCTATGCACAAATACGAGGGATGATCAAAAACTAAGGTTACAAAGCCTGCAGTGAAAAGTGTACATTTTATTTCATACAATCAATACAGCCAACTGATAGTGTATATGTTACCGGCCAAACCCGGTTTCAGGCCAAACTAGTTTATCCTACATGTGTCAGGATATACTAGTTTAGCCTAGGACAATCTAGTTTAACTACGTTTACTACTAGTTTAACTAAAATACTTTAGGTATAACTAGTTTGTCCTAGGCCGAACTGATTTAGAATTATTATTTAAGTCAGGCCTGGCCAATCCAAATTGTTTCGCAAGCCACTTTGATCAAGCGTAACATTACAATGAGCCACAATTTAGGCAAACATGCTTTTAAAAAAGTAAAACAAATACAAAATGAATAATATTTCATTGTTATACCAAGAGTTCGTATTCGCACCTGCGCATTATAACAATGACACATGCAAATTTTCATTTATTTAATTGTTTTGGTATATACAAAACAAAAAACGAAAGTTTTAATAGATATATAATGTTGCTTAGCATGCCACACAATTTAAATTAATGTGACGTGCTGCAGGTTGCCAGGCCTGATTTAAGTATATTAATGGTTAAAATAAAATTAAAAGGCAATCAATTAGATGAACAATATTTATTCAAACATAGTCTACTTAATTATAAAAAACAATATTAATTAGAAGTGACACAACACTTGTACAAAACTATAAAATAAAATTAAGCTAATCAGTACTTATCAGTTTGTATTTTTTTTATTAAACCATGCACTTTTAAAAGTAATTAACTTTCAAAAATATTTTCAAAAATTCAAACGAAATAATAAAAATAACTTTTAAAGTCAAACTAAATTTAAAAATGAACTTGTTTATGTTTCTTAGTGTAACATATAAAATATTTAATCTTTTATTTATTTTTACAGGGTGAGTTAAAGTGTACCTAGGTAACCCCAATGGTGGCACTTTGGACTGTTCGTGCTCCTGGCAGAATCCTCCTGGAGGGGAGCCGCCGGCAGGCTGCCCATTGTTTAATGTCACTAGTTATTGATTCATGGTAGTTCTTGAACAAAAGAAAAAAAAGGAAACATCTACTAAAAATGTAGTTAACCTAACCAAACCAACCTAATCGAAGCACCACCATTGGGGTTACCTAGGTACACTTTAACGTTACACTGGGTGTACTGTGGTGGCATTTCGAATCACACAAATTTTTTTTTTTACACTGGCACCTATTTGTAGTACATAAATCAGTTCAATCTAGATCAAACTAGTTAAGCCTAAAGTATTTAGGCCAAACTAGTATATCCTGACATGCATAGGACAAACTAGTTTGGCCTGAAATCGGGTTTGGCCAGTAACATATACATCAGGTTATTTTTTGACATAGTCTCCATATCGGTTCAGGCACTTTTCACTTCGTGTGATGAGTTTGAAAATTCCCTCCTGGTAAAAATCCTTTCCTTGCATGTTCAGCCAAGTTGTCGCTAAGTGTTTCACTTCCTTGTCTGAAGTGAATCATTGTCCTACTAGGTTCTCCTTCAGCTGAGGAAACAGGTGAAAGTCGCTTGGAGCAAGGTCTGGGCTGTAGGGAGGGTGGTCAATGATATCCCAGCGAAACTGCTTCAACAGCATGGTGGTCTTCCGACACCATTCTGCAACATGCTGAATGTGTCAGAAGACATTATGGAGCGACATTACAGCCTCTCCATAAACCTCTACCAGCTGTGGGTGAATTTCAGTTGCGGTTACATGTTTCATCCACAGAAATCGAATAACTGAGCAGATTTTTTCGCGAAACCAGCTTTTCAAATGAGTCGCCATTTGTGTTTACCTACAACTAGTGCTGTAGGTGGCAGGTGGCTGAAACTCTGCACAGTTGCCAACTGCATGTATTGGAATTACCGCACATTTCTCATTTATCTATAACAAATGAAACTCTAGGAATATCGGCCTTGTAACCTTAGTTTTTGGTCAACCCTTGTACATATTTCTGGATGTTTTTGATAGCACATAGAACATTTAAGTGTTTATATCTGAAGTAGCTGTATTAATTAAGATGATAATGTTTTCTTTCATTATTACAATATTTAGCTTTTTATATTCAAATATCTATTCAGTCAGTTTTGATTTTTGATTAAATTAATTAATTAAAATAAATTTTGCACAAGATAAGATATTTCAAAGTAAATATAAAAAGTATTCTTGAAAGATCTCATTTCAAGAAATTCTAGTTTAGATGTACAAAAACTTTAAAACTTTTTACTTATTACTTGCTTTGAAATTGAGATTACAATTGATGTCATCTTATGCCTGCAGTTGAAAACAACAATCAGCATTCGTTGCAAGTAGACCATGTGATGCATAATACATTATACTGAATATAAACTCAACAACTCAAAGGACAATAAATATATTATTACATCCAAATTCCATATTAAATGATGATATCAACATCTTTCACGAAACTTAACCATTTTTAATTGTAAAAATGAATATTATAGATTCAGAAGTTTATTATTTTTGTTATTTCTACAAAGATATAAGTTATATATATGTATGTATGAAAACAATATATCCACACTTATTCAATATTTTACTTCCTGTTTTATATAAACAAGAAAGGAAAATATTTTTAAAAAATGTTTATGTTACACATGCAAACTAATCAAGAAAATTGTTAAATTTTTTTTAATTAAAAAAAATACCTTTTGGAGTTATGTCATTTAATAAAATATCGTCACAATCATGTTCTCTAACTTGAATACGAAATTGAGGTCGACCTTCAATATCACAAATACTGCAAATATATTGACACCTTTTTCCCAATGATCGCATGCTCCAATACATTCGAATAACTTTATAGCCAACCTAAATTAAATATTTTTAATTATAATAAAATATTACAATCTAATATTTTTGATAACCTTCATATTTTATATAATTATATACAAGGTGTGATAGTTAAATTCCAGGACTGGGGTAATAAAAGGACACAAAGAACATATAATAAAAAACCCTTTAGTATGTTTCACAGTAATCCCCCTGGAGGGCCATGCACTTCTCACAATGCTTGTACAAGTTTTTGAAACACTTGGCAAAGTCAATTCCGTTGACAGCTCTTAATTCCTTGGTCACATTGCGCTGTATGTCCTCCAAGTCGTTGAATCTTCGTCCCTTCAATGTGATATTGATTTTCGGAATCCAGTAAAGAGGGGTCATCATCAACATCTTGAATGAACTGTTGACATGCTTCCAACCAGAGACGCTTTTGGTCCTCAGTGAGATAGTGAGGAATGAAACAGGAGCAGATTTTTCTTTTGCCCAAATCTTCGGTGATGATTAAGCGAGTTGTCTCCAGATTGATGCCAGTTGTCTCTGCTATCATCTGAATAGACATTTGATGGTCATATTGCAGCAAGTCTCTGATTTTTTCGAAGATTTCTGGTGTTCGAACTGATTGAGGTTGTCCAGGGAAAGAATCGTCCTCAAGGTCTTCCCAACCATCCCTGAAATGCGCAAACCACTCGAAAACATGAAAGCAGGATAGGGCATCATTCCCATAAACTTGCTTAATGAGGGCATACGTCTCTGTTGCACTTTTACCCAACTTGTAACAAAACTTAATGTTTGCTTTTTGTTCCATGACAAAAATGTGACAGCACTTTCTCACAGCAATATGTGAATGGAGTACAGAAAAAGAACGAGTTACAAGACACAAACAAATCTTTGCAGACAAGTAGCCAGATTGTTAAACTATTATGACAAGCTTAGACAAGTTTCTGCACGCTGACACTGCAGCGCTACATGACCAGTCCTGGAATTAAATTGTCACATCTTGTATATTTTTATATCATCAGTCTTAATAAGTTTGTTTAAATTATAATTATAAATAAAATACATTTAATTATCCATTACTTTTCTTAAAAAGTAAAAAGAATTGGTTTATTTTTGTTTTATGTTTATTAAAGTTTTAAATGTAAAATTTGAACATTTATTAAACATTTTCTTAATGCTAGATTTTATTGTGATTGAAAATAACATAACATTTCTACTTTTAATTTGTAAACTTTATATTGGATAAAACTGCAGTAACAGAGTTTTCACTTATAATGAAATTATTTTATTTGAAAATCTTTGTTTTTTTATTATATGCCTAAATATAATAAATTAATATAAATTAAAAACCAAAAGTATTGCATTATACACTGGTGGAAATTGAAAGTGTTACACCCAGATGGAATTGGTGGAAATTTGCAAAACTTGGTAAACATGTACAAGGGCATACCCAGAAGAAATGAACACAAAATGAAATGAATTACGCAAGTTTTATTGCTGTTTGGTACATGTTTCAGTAAGTGGTATGCCCACCTTGAGTATGGATACACTCTTGGATCCTTGCAGGCATTGAATCAATAAGTGCTTGAGTGTCTCATTGGAGTATGTCTTTTCATGCCTGCACAACTTGTGCAGTCAGTTGTTGTACAGTGTGCACTGGATGGCTATGAGATGTAATCCGTCTACCCATGGCATCCCAGACATGCTGTATAGGGGATAAATCTGGAGACTGGGTGGGCCAATCCATGATTGCGACACTTTGCAAAGCCTGTCTTGTGATGGCAGCAGCATGAGGGCAGGCATTATCTTTTTGGAAGATACCATTTTGGATGGTGTTCATGAAAGGTATGACTACTGGATGGATCACCCTGTCCACATACTGTAAGGCGGTCATTGTGCCTTCAACAACCACCAACTCAGTCCTGCTGTCGTAACTGATTGCTTCCCAAACCATGACACCAGGAGTTGGACCTGAGTGCCACTCTAAAATTACAGCAGGGTGGGCTATTTCTCTATCATGCCAGCAGACATGTTGCTAACTATCACATTGGCCTAAACAGAATTGGGATTCATCACTAAACACAACTGTACACCATTCATGTGTCCAATTACGTCTAGCAGCACACCACATTAGCTGTTGTTGGCGATGAAATCTGGTTAAGAAAATCTGGTTAAATTGCATGGGGGTCCGAGATCTTAGCCCAGCATCAAGCAATCAGTTTATAATATTCTGTGGGGTGACTCTTGCAGTAACTACTGCTCAGATCTGTGCTGCCATCACTCATCTGTCAGCAACTGCCATCTGCACAATATGACGATCTTCATGTGGCGTCGTCCTTCTGCGTGGACCTGTGCCAGGTCTGTGAGTACTGGACCCTTCCTGCATCCATCTTGTGACCACTCTTTGTACTGACATTGCAGTACAGCATAGTGTGCAGTATCATATCGTGATGCTCCCATTTCTGACATGCCAATTATCTGACCTCTTTCAAAGTCAGACATTTGGGTGTACGAAGTTCTCACTCGTTGATATGGCATAGCTGGTCACCAACAACCTGTGGACTAAAAAAAGTCATGTTCCCTAACACAGTTCACAACTTATAAACTAAACACTATAGCAATTTTGCATAACAAATGTCTCCATAATTTCCATATCACCGTATGTACTTCATTTAATTTTTGATCATTTAATACCCTTCAAAAAGAGATTCTTCTGCCCCAATTTTATATGTCTTCGACAATACTGGGTGGGTGTAATGCTTTCAATTTCTGCCAGTGTATTTGCTGGAAATTGCATATACATGTTAGTTTCACTGTTCTACTGTTCCAGTTTTGCTGNTGTAATAATATATTTATTGTCCTTTGAGTTGTTGAGTTTATATTCAGTATAATGCATTATGCATCACATGGTCTACTTGCAACGAATGCTGATTGTTGTTTTCAACTGCAGGCATAAGATGACATCAATTGTAATCTCAATTTCAAAGCAAGTAATAAGTAAAAAGTTTTAAAGTTTTTGTACATCTAAACTAGAATTTCTTGAAATGAGATCTTTCAAGAATACTTTTTATATTTACTTTGAAATATCTTATCTTGTGCAAAATTTATTTTAATTAATTAATTTAATCAAAAATCAAAACTGACTGAATAGATATTTGAATATAAAAAGCTAAATATTGTAATAATGAAAGAAAACATTATCATCTTAATTAATACAGCTACTTCAGATATAAACACTTAAATGTTCTATGTGCTATCAAAAACATCCAGAAATATGTACAAGGGTTGACCAAAAACTAAGGTTACAAGGCCGATATTCCTAGAGTTTCATTTGTTATAGATAAATGAGAAATGTGCGGTAATTCCAATACATGCAGTTGGCAACTGTGCAGAGTTTCAGCCACCTGCCACCTACAGCACTAGTTGTAGGTAAACACAAATGGCGACTCATTTGAAAAGCTGGTTTCGCGAAAAAATCTGCTCAGTTATTCGATTTCTGTGGATGAAACATGTAACCGCAACTGAAATTCACCCACAGCTGGTAGAGGTTTATGGAGAGGCTGTAATGTCGCTCCATAATGTCTTCTGACACATTCAGCATGTTGCAGAATGGTGTCGGAAGACCACCATGCTGTTGAAGCAGTTTCGCTGGGATATCATTGACCACCCTCCCTACAGCCCAGACCTTGCTCCAAGCGACTTTCACCTGTTTCCTCAGCTGAAGGAGAACCTAGTAGGACAATGATTCACTTCAGACAAGGAAGTGAAACACTTAGCGACAACTTGGCTGAACATGCAAGGAAAGGATTTTTACCAGGAGGGAATTTTCAAACTCATCACACGAAGTGAAAAGTGCCTGAACCGATATGGAGACTATGTCAAAAAATAACCTGATGTATATGTTACTGGCCAAACCCGATTTCAGGCCAAACTAGTTTGTCCTATGCATGTCAGGATATACTAGTTTGGCCTAAATACTTTAGGCTTAACTAGTTTGATCTAGATTGAACTGATTTATGTACTACAAATAGGTGCCAGTGTAAAAAAAAAAATTTGTGTGATTCGAAATGCCACCACAGTACACCCAGTGTAACGTTAAAGTGTACCTAGGTAACCCCAATGGTGGCACTTTGGACTGTTCGTGCTCCTGGCAGAATCCTCCTGGAGGGGAGCCGCCGGCAGGCTGCCCATTGTTTAATGTCACTAGTTATTGATTCATGGTAGTTCTTGAACAAAAGAAAAAAAAGGAAACATCTACTAAAAATGTAGTTAACCTAACCAAACCAACCTAATCGAAGCACCACCATTGGGGTTACCTAGGTACACTTTAACGTTACACTGGGTGTACTGTGGTGGCATTTCGAATCACACAAATTTTTTTTTTTACACTGGCACCTATTTGTAGTACATAAATCAGTTCAATCTAGATCAAACTAGTTAAGCCTAAAGTATTTAGGCCAAACTAGTATATCCTGACATGCATAGGACAAACTAGTTTGGCCTGAAATCGGGTTTGGCCAGTAACATATACATCAGGTTATTTTTTGACATAGTCTCCATATCGGTTCAGGCACTTTTCACTTCGTGTGATGAGTTTGAAAATTCCCTCCTGGTAAAAATCCTTTCCTTGCATGTTCAGCCAAGTTGTCGCTAAGTGTTTCACTTCCTTGTCTGAAGTGAATCATTGTCCTACTAGGTTCTCCTTCAGCTGAGGAAACAGGTGAAAGTCGCTTGGAGCAAGGTCTGGGCTGTAGGGAGGGTGGTCAATGATATCCCAGCGAAACTGCTTCAACAGCATGGTGGTCTTCCGACACCATTCTGCAACATGCTGAATGTGTCAGAAGACATTATGGAGCGACATTACAGCCTCTCCATAAACCTCTACCAGCTGTGGGTGAATTTCAGTTGCGGTTACATGTTTCATCCACAGAAATCGAATAACTGAGCAGATTTTTTCGCGAAACCAGCTTTTCAAATGAGTCGCCATTTGTGTTTACCTACAACTAGTGCTGTAGGTGGCAGGTGGCTGAAACTCTGCACAGTTGCCAACTGCATGTATTGGAATTACCGCACATTTCTCATTTATCTATAACAAATGAAACTCTAGGAATATCGGCCTTGTAACCTTAGTTTTTGGTCAACCCTCGTACATATTTCTGGATGTTTTTGATAGCACATAGAACATTTAAGTGTTTATATCTGAAGTAGCTGTATTAATTAAGATGATAATGTTTTCTTTCATTATTACAATATTTAGCTTTTTATATTCAAATATCTATTCAGTCAGTTTTGATTTTTGATTAAATTAATTAATTAAAATAAATTTTGCACAAGATAAGATATTTCAAAGTAAATATAAAAAGTATTCTTGAAAGATCTCATTTCAAGAAATTCTAGTTTAGATGTACAAAAACTTTAAAACTTTTTACTTATTACTTGCTTTGAAATTGAGATTACAATTGATGTCATCTTATGCCTGCAGTTGAAAACAACAATCAGCATTCGTTGCAAGTAGACCATGTGATGCATAATACATTATACTGAATATAAACTCAACAACTCAAAGGACAATAAATATATTATTACATCCAAATTCCATATTAAATGATGATATCAACATCTTTCACGAAACTTAACCATTTTTAATTGTAAAAATGAATATTATAGATTCAGAAGTTTATTATTTTTGTTATTTCTACAAAGATATAAGTTATATATATGTATGTATGAAAACAATATATCCACACTTATTCAATATTTTACTTCCTGTTTTATATAAACAAGAAAGGAAAATATTTTTAAAAAATGTTTATGTTACACATGCAAACTAATCAAGAAAATTGTTAAATTTTTTTTAATTAAAAAAAATACCTTTTGGAGTTATGTCATTTAATAAAATATCGTCACAATCATGTTCTCTAACTTGAATACGAAATTGAGGTCGACCTTCAATATCACAAATACTGCAAATATATTGACACCTTTTTCCCAATGATCGCATGCTCCAATACATTCGAATAACTTTATAGCCAACCTAAATTAAATATTTTTAATTATAATAAAATATTACAATCTAATATTTTTGATAACCTTCATATTTTATATAATTATATACAAGGTGTGATAGTTAAATTCCAGGACTGGGGTAATAAAAGGACACAAAGAACATATAATAAAAAACCCTTTAGTATGTTTCACAGTAATCCCCCTGGAGGGCCATGCACTTCTCACAATGCTTGTACAAGTTTTTGAAACACTTGGCAAAGTCAATTCCGTTGACAGCTCTTAATTCCTTGGTCACATTGCGCTGTATGTCCTCCAAGTCGTTGAATCTTCGTCCCTTCAATGTGATATTGATTTTCGGAATCCAGTAAAGAGGGGTCATCATCAACATCTTGAATGAACTGTTGACATGCTTCCAACCAGAGACGCTTTTGGTCCTCAGTGAGATAGTGAGGAATGAAACAGGAGCAGATTTTTCTTTTGCCCAAATCTTCGGTGATGATTAAGCGAGTTGTCTCCAGATTGATGCCAGTTGTCTCTGCTATCATCTGAATAGACATTTGATGGTCATATTGCAGCAAGTCTCTGATTTTTTCGAAGATTTCTGGTGTTCGAACTGATTGAGGTTGTCCAGGGAAAGAATCGTCCTCAAGGTCTTCCCAACCATCCCTGAAATGCGCAAACCACTCGAAAACATGAAAGCAGGATAGGGCATCATTCCCATAAACTTGCTTAATGAGGGCATACGTCTCTGTTGCACTTTTACCCAACTTGTAACAAAACTTAATGTTTGCTTTTTGTTCCATGACAAAAATGTGACAGCACTTTCTCACAGCAATATGTGAATGGAGTACAGAAAAAGAACGAGTTACAAGACACAAACAAATCTTTGCAGACAAGTAGCCAGATTGTTAAACTATTATGACAAGCTTAGACAAGTTTCTGCACGCTGACACTGCAGCGCTACATGACCAGTCCTGGAATTAAATTGTCACATCTTGTATATTTTTATATCATCAGTCTTAATAAGTTTGTTTAAATTATAATTATAAATAAAATACATTTAATTATCCATTACTTTTCTTAAAAAGTAAAAAGAATTGGTTTATTTTTGTTTTATGTTTATTAAAGTTTTAAATGTAAAATTTGAACATTTATTAAACATTTTCTTAATGCTAGATTTTATTGTGATTGAAAATAACATAACATTTCTACTTTTAATTTGTAAACTTTATATTGGATAAAACTGCAGTAACAGAGTTTTCACTTATAATGAAATTATTTTATTTGAAAATCTTTGTTTTTTTATTATATGCCTAAATATAATAAATTAATATAAATTAAAAACCAAAAGTATTGCATTATACACTGGTGGAAATTGAAAGTGTTACACCCAGATGGAATTGGTGGAAATTCGCAAAACTTGGTAAACATGTACAAGGGCATACCCAGAAGAAATGAACACAAAATGAAATGAATTATGCAAAGTTTTATTGCTGTTTGATACATGTTTCAGTAAGTGGTATGCTCACCTTGAGCATGGATACACTCTTGGATCCTTGCAGGCATTGAATCAATAAGTGCTTGAATATCTTGCTGGGGTATGTCTCACCATGCCTGCACAACTCGTGCAGTCAGTTGTTGTACAGTGCGTGCTGGATGGCTATGAGATGTAATCCGTCTACCCATGGCATCCCAGACATGCTCTGTAGGGGATAAATCTGGAGACTGGGCAGGCTAATCCATGATTGCGACATTTTGCAAGGCCTGTCTTGTGATGACAGCAGCATGAGGACAGGCATTATCTTGTTAGAAGATACCATTTTGGATGGTGTTCATGAAAGGTATGACTACTGGATGGATCACCTTGTCCACATACAAGTTGACCCTCCTATAACACTGTTGATTATTCCATTTTTATATAAATTTCATGTTGTACGAGTAACTTAGATTTTACAAATACATGAACCATTCACAGCCCGGCACACGTATTTGTAAAATCTAAGTGACTCCTACAACATGAAATTCATATAAAATGGAATAATCAACAGTGTTATAGGGGGGTCAACTGGCAGGCGGTCATTGTGTCTTCAACAACCACCAACTCGGTCCTGTTGTCGTAACTGATTGCCTCCCAAACCACAACACCAGGAGTTGGACCTGAGTGGCACTCTGAAATTACAGCAGGGTGGGCTCTTTCTTCAGCACGCCGGCGGACATGTTGCTGACTATCACATTGGCCTAAACAGAATCGGGATTCATCACTAAACACAACTGTACACCATTCATGTGTCCAATTATGTCTAGCAGCAGGCCTGGCCACCGACGCCATGGACACTATTTATAATCAAATTTATGTGCCTATCACCATCTATGCCTGCAGCAGCTGGGGTTGGGCTGTGCGCAAAGTGTACATCAGACGCAAATTGATTGCCGCCCAGAGAAGAGCCCTCATGCACATAACTAGAGCCTATAAAATGACCCCAAACATCTCCCTCCAGATTTTGGCTAGGAAAGCACCGATTAATCATCTAATTGACTATAACACTAAGCTTTGGCATCTTAAGTGGGGTAAGGCTACCTGCATCAATAATCAAATTATCGACAGTCAGGATCTTGAATGCAACATTCAGTATGCTTTAACTAAACACCCAGCCACTCCTAATAAGATCAACTTTTACCAACCTGATCATGTGGATATAGAAATCTTTACTGATGGATCCAAAGCAAATTTCAGTGTAGGCAGTGCCTTTGTTGCCTTCCACAACAATGAGGAGATCGCCTCTGGTCAGCACAGGTTGGGCGATCATTGTTCTGTTCTCCAAGCCGAGATGTTCGCCATCAGGTCGGCTGTGGCCTGGTCTGTCTCCAACTTTGCAGGCAAATCTGTGGCCATCATCTCGGACAGTGCATCTTCAATCTCCCTCATAAAAAACCATTCCTGTCATCCCATCTCCACAGATATACAGGACACTATCAACAATTCCTGCAATCTTTTCTTCATCTACTGGACGCGTGCTCACCAGGGCACGCTTGGTAACGAGCGTGCTGATGCCTTGGCCAAATCTGCTAGTGATGACTCTAACCTTCCAGTCGCCTATAATAAAATTAACAGCAACACTGTCAAAAACCTGCTATGGAAGGACCTTCTTGTGACTTGGCAACAGGAATGGGACAATCATAACCACCCAGTTACACACAGATTCATCCCAAACATTGAGAGTTTTCTCCTTAATAAATGGTACATTCCAGGTCACCGCAACAGCCAGTTTCTCACCGGCCATGGTAGATTTCAGTCATACTTGGCTAGATTTGTCAATGCCCCTAGCTCTAACTGCTCCCTCTGTGGTACTAGTGACAGCAATCTCCATTACATCTTCGACTGGCCCATGCTGGAGCTGGAGAGGCACTATTTAAAGTCCACCATTGAAGCACACGGGTACAGCTGGCCTAGAGAGTGCTACAGCTTCTTCAACCACCAAGACTCTTACCTCGCTTTTCTTGTGCTGATAAACAACTACTTTGGTCGTACCACTGTCACTGCTTACATCTAACAGCCTCACATGGCTGCAGGCCATTCACCTACATCTGTCTTCTGCAACGTTGAAACATCATTACTTTTCTCTATTATGTTCTATTACTTTAATCACTTAATTCCTCTTGATTTTGTGCGTTAAATTTACACATCCACGCTTACTTGTATTTGCAATCTCCGTATTTCATGTACCTATATATCAAAACTTTAATTATGTATTTTATATTACACTTGTTTTTTTCCTTGCTTACATTACATTGTATATATTTCTAAATAATTTTCTCTTTATTGTTATTATTATTCTTATTATTATTTTTTTTTTACTTTATATCATCTCACTCATATTATGTATCCATGTACTTCTATGTATCTAGTACCATGTCTAACTGGGTTATACATTTGTGGCACCCAGTATTTACTGTACTCCAGTAAGTTACAATAAAATATCTATCTATCTATCTCTATGTCTAGCAGCACACCACGTTAGCTGTTGTTAACGATGAAATCTGGTTAAGGGAACACACTGCATGGGGGTCCGAGATCTCAGCCAGCATCAAGCAATCGATTTACAATTGTCCGTGGGGTGACTCTGGCAGTAACTGCTGCTTGGACCTGTGCTGCCATCGCCCATCTGTCAGCAACTACCATCCGCACAATATGGTGGTCTTCAAGTGGCGTCGTCCTTCTGTGTGGACCTGTGCCAGGTCTGCGAGTACTGGACCCTTCCTGCATCCACCTTGTGACCACTCTTTGTACTGACATTGCAGTATGGCCAGTCCTTTGGGCGATTTCATGATATGATGCTCCCATTTCTGACATGCCAATTATCAGACCTCTTTCAAAGTCAGACATTTGGGTGTACAGAGTTCTCACTCGTTGATATGGCATAGCTGGTCACCAACAACCTGTGGACCAAAAAAAGTCATGTTCCCTAACACAGTTCACAACTTATAAACTAAACACTAGCAATTTTGCATAACAAATGTCTCCATAATTTCCATACCACTGTATGTACTTCATTTAATTTTTGATCATTCAATACCCTTCAAAAAAAGATTCTTTTGCCCCAATTTCATATGTCTTCGACAATACTGGATGGGTGTAACACTTTCAATTTCCGCCAGTGCATTATTAATAAGTATCAGTTATTAGCAGGTAATTATTTAAAAATCTTAAATTTAACTGTAAAGTTTATCCAAGATAAACATGGTATTATGAATGTTGAGAAGTATCATAACAATAATCATAAGAGATTTATTATTGTTAGACAAATTGTATATCAGATATTAAGAGTGACAAAAATTATTGTAAAATCCTAAATACTGAACCTGTTACCGGTGTAATTTGCGTGAAAAATATTGTAAAATCACTTTATTATAGAAACATGTTTACTTGACTATTTTCCTAGCAGCATAGCTATTTTGCAATCATTATTTTCAAATTTTGAATCAAAATTCAATTGACCATTACTTGCTTTTCTCTTAAAATGCATTAAATAAAATTTTAAATTTCAGGTGTTTTTGAGAGTTTTATACTCTCAAAAACACCTGAAAGTTTCAAAGTAAATATTATCAAAATACTATCAGCTATAAATGGAATTACTATCACATGCACTTATTCTTTGATACAAAAACTACATTCATTTGCCATTCCTTCTAGGAATTGTGATAGATTTTAGTCACAAAAATTTTTAAATAATAATAAATATCAATTATTAGTTATGCCCATGTAAATAATTCAAATGTATATAAAACAAAAGATTGAATGCAAAAATAAGTTATTATTTGGAAAATTATTGTAATTGAAAGCAAGGACAATAAATTATGGGGATGGAATCTTTACACTCAGATTAGTCATGAATGTAAACTGTTTTTACAGTTTCTATTTGAGTTCACTTGTTTTTTGAGTTGGATTAATGGAAGGCAGTGCACTACATGGGTGATCTGCCAAGGAGACACGTGGGAGGAGTTTTATAAAATGGCCTCTAGGTGGTAGTCACATAAAGAAAATCTATAAACTTTATGCAGCTATCCTGTTGATCAGACACTAACCTATGAGTAACTATTAGTGATAAGTAGTTTTATCCACTTGCTTTTTTTTTTTTGTTTTTGTTTTTCCTACTCACCATCAATAGTTAACAATCACTTCCTAGGCATTACTGTCATAACTGAATTAACATTTAATTTAAAAATATTCACTAATTTTTGTTGCTTGATTAAAAAAAATTAATAATTTTACATGGAAAAACATATATACTTTTGACACAAACCATTCAACATAAGAAGTGATAGTGATTCCAAATCATTTCAAAAACTGTGAATTTTGGATATTTAACTTTATGTTATTTTAACTCATTAAAATTTTTTTATTACAACTATGAATTAATTAAAAACACTATACATGCTTGCATTCAAAGTAGATCATAAAGTTTATAAGAATATAGTATTGTGAAAAGATAGAGTAATTAACATTGATAGTGCTGCCTCTAGAGAGAGCAAGGTCATTGTTTTTTGCAAAAAATAGTTTTCTGAAAACAAATTAATAAAAAATAATGGTCAAGATCAGAATCCTAAATCATGTTTTGTAAAAATATACAAATTGTATAGATTTTTACAGTAGTTTATTACTTCTAAGGTGCATTACAGACATTACTATATTTATACATATGATATATTGGAAATATGAAAATTTTTCATTAATTTTGTATTAAATGCAGCTCATCACAAGATAAATTACAGATAGGACATCTTTACATAAATTATAAAATAAAAAAGGCACGAATTAGAAAAGACCATGATAATTATGTTTAGCTCTGTCTTTTAGATGCTTTATGTAGGTACAAATCATGTCTGGAAAGTAAGTACCGTTTTGGAAAAACTCACATAAAAAATCTTTTTTCAAAACAAAATTTATTTTTACATGAAAGAGCATGTTGGAAACTATTTTTCTACATAGTTACGAGTTGTTCAGACATTTGTTCAGACATTTGTCATATCGGGAAACCAACTTGTCTATACCCTCTTCAAAGAAAGATGGTGCCAGTGAAGACAGCCACTGCTGAACATTGGTTGTTGCGTGTTCATCGCTGGCAAAGCGCCTCTTTCCAAAATCATGCTTCAAGTTCAAGAACAAATGGTAGTCTGCAGGTGCAAGGTTGGGGCTGTACGGCGGGTGATCGAACTGCTCCCAACCAAATTGTTGAATAAGGTTTTGAGTGACACCAGCAGTATGGGGACATGCGTTGTTGTGAAGCAACACAATGCCTTTACTGAGATTTCCACGTCTTTTGTTTTGAATTGAACGGCGAAGTTTTTGCAATGTTTCACGGTATCATTCTGTATTGATGGTTTTACCTCTGGGAAGAAACTCAACAAGCAGAACGCCCTGGCTGTCCCAGAACACAGTGCACATGATTTTTCGTGCTGACAACGTTGTTTTGAATTTGTGTCTTGTAGGGGACCATGAATGCCTCCACTTCATCGACTGTTGTTTTGATTCTGGAGTGACATCACAAACCCAAGTTTCATCACCGGTAACAATTTTGTTTAGGAAATCTTTACTCTCTTCACTGTATCGGATAAGAAATGTCAAAGCACTTCCAAGTCGCTTCGTTTTGTGGACATCCGTAAGCATTTTGGGAACCCAATGGGAACACAATTTGCGATAATTTAAGCGATTTGTGACAATCTCATGCAAAACAGTTTTTGAAATTTGTGGAAACTCATCACAAAGCAATCTTATTGTGAACCATCTGTTTTCAAGAATTTTCTCATTCACTTTTGCAACCAAACCATCATTGACAATAGAAGGCTGGCCACTCCGTGCTTCGTCATGAACATTGGTGCGTCCAGCATTGAATTGTCGAACCCACTTTCTCACCATTCCATCACTCATTATATCTTCACCATAAATCTCTACAAGTTGACGATGAATTTCAACTGGCTTAACATTCTTTGCGTTCAAAAACCGTATTACAGAATGCACTTCACAATCGGCGGGATCAGCAATCATCTTAAACATTTTGAACACTCACTAACATGTGGAAAAACAACACAATCCGGCTCTAATGGCATCACTGGACTGACAATCAACCAGAGACACGTGTGCGCAGATGCTGAACTGCGATACTACCGCTGCAGTGGCGGTAGAATGAGATGGTACTTACTTTCCGGACACACCTCGTATTATTGTTGTATTAATATTGGACATTAGAGAAGATGTAAGTGTTTTTAAATATTGTCAAGTGTAACATTATATATATTTAAAAAATTTTTATATAATAATATTGTTATAAAATGTAAAACTGCAGAGAAGGGGCCAAAACACACAAAAAGAGACCTGCAGGTCTGAAACACAAAAAGAGTGTACAGGTGAAAATAAAGGGATACTTTTTGTTTTATTTTTAACTAAGACTTCCTCCCTTTGCTAATCCTATTTATAAACAAAGTCTACATGGACAATATAAAAACAAAATTTTATTATTAATATTTGTGACATTAAATAAACAACACTGTAATTTTCCCTTCAAATATATTGTTTCAGTCCTCTAAAAATTTGGATATAAGATTATAGTCTCATTGGATTATTTTGAAAATCATAATTATAAAGTGTTCTAAAACTGATATAATAATATAAAGAAACTAAGATATTAGTTTTTTCTTTTGTGTTATCACAATATTCATTCTTTATTAAGATTATCATTAAATATTAAGTTATATTAAGACAAGCATTTATTAAGAATAGGGGGATCAATATGATAAATTAAATACAGTCGACCCCCCTATAATTACGGTCCCTATAATTACGATTCCTATAAAACTGCGAAAAAATTGTGACGGTATCCGTAAAAAAAGGTAAAAAAAACTCCTATAATTACATAAAACATCATTGGGCAGCCGAACTACTTTCCCGCCGTCCATAGCGCCACGCTACGGAGAGGTTTCTATCGTCTGGACAGTATTATATAAATTAGGTACTGTACATATAATTATATATTAACTTATTGTAACTTTATTATAATTAAATATATAATTTCCGCCGTCTAGTGTGGCGCCACACTACGAAGATTTTAGGCGAACTATCGTCTGTACAGTATGTAAATTAGGTACCGTAAGTCTAATACAGTACTGTAATTTTATACATTTCTTGTGAAAGAAACATTTCTTATTCAACGGCGATTAAAATTATTTATATTAATGATGTCTCCAAAGTTCAACGAAGTTTTCGCTGAAAAATAAGTTGTTAGAAAACGGTTGCTACTTGCTGAGCTGTTCCGCAACGAAACCAAGCTTTAGTAATGGCGATGTCGAATGGTGCACACTCAGTAAGTAATCCTACAATTTTTTGTTTATAGCGTAGTTTATATGGATTATTTCCAAAAAATATATACGTATTTTGGAAATGTTGAGTCGGATTAGTCTAGAATCGATTAATTTTATGGAAGAAAACCTTTCAATCAGCCGTAGTCCGTAAACTTCACACATGTTGGGCTGTGATTGGAAGGACTCGTAAGAAATCAGATTCCTAATGAATGGAACGTATCTATGATCTTATAGGGGGGTCGACTGTAATTAATATACATATTAGAACTGTAAATGAAGTATTACTTCCATTACAGTTTTCTATGAGAGATATTTTGAATTCTGGAAAAACAATACATATGAAGAGCCAATCTGCAGAAATGGGTTAAGTATATACATTTCATTCACCTATATAAAAAAGATTAACAGTTTAAAATAAATCTGTGTATTTATATAAATTTACTTACAGGATAAATACAATTTGATGTATGAAATGCAGGCATTTGATGAGGTAAAAGCTGACCAATATTTAAAAATATAAGACTGCCAATTCTTATAAGATGTTGATCTCCCTGATGTATCATGCTATAAAAAATGTTCATAATAAAAATTAAAGTCTTAACAGTAATAAAATTTTCTTCTAAATGAAATTGAAATATCTTTTCATATAGAGAATAAGTATAAAAGTTTTTCTATTATTCCAAAAAATGGTGTTATAAAGTATGAGAGTTTTCTTAACTTCAAAATTTAATATTAAATTTTATTTTATTATAAACAATTAAATATACAAACCTTGCAACCTGTTTATGCTCATCTCTATTTACATAAACTCTTCTATATACTGCCACAGATTCTAGTTCATTTTCAGGATTAGCCATTTTTGATAAATGTTGAGGACATAACATAGTCTAAAAATAAGCATTTAAAATATTTTATAAACAATTAAAAAACTTTTTAATTTTGAAACTTTAGAAATTAGAAAAATTATAATTAGAAATTACAGTGGAACCCCGGTCAACGACCAAATCGGTTAATGAACTTTTATTTTGCAAAAATGTCTCGGATAACGAACTTAATGGCTTTTTGTGTCAAATTTGTAAGCTTGCTTTCACGAAACTTTCTGAACCACTTACGGCACGTGGAATCATCAATGGCTCCCTCACCATACACAGAACATATCTCTTTTGTGTCTGCGAAGCATTCTTGCCTTTTCGGAAATAAAAAAGCATAATATGTCGAAAATGCTCCTTATTTTCAGCCATTTGTAATGCTTAACAAAATTTTAAAAACACAACTAAGTAACACAACTTTATTCTCAAATACTAGCTGAGATCTCTTTTGTCAAACAACATCAAAATTTTACACATGTGAAGGAAATAACACTTTAGTGTTGCGTTTTTAGCCAGCTGGTGCTAAAAACAGGACAAACTTTTGCATCAATCCAATAGTTTCCAGCCGTTCTAAAACCTCACAAATTTCAGTTGCTCTTAGGCGTGCGTGAGGTAAGCATTGCTTTTTCAAGTGCGCTAAACTTCGTTTTTTTAGTTTTGTTATTTATACTGTATATTTAATCAATATGGCACTAAAGAAAGAGAAAAGTAACAATGGAAATAGAAAACATTTTAGTGTAGCATTAAAGAAAGAAATTAATTCAAAATACAAGAACGGCATTTGCGTTTCTGACATCGCTAAAAACTATAATGTGGCAAAATCGACTATCTCTACAATTATTAAAAACAAAAAAGCATTTAAGGCTGCCAAAGTGGCTAAAGGAGTGAATGTGATATCGAAACAAAGATCTAAAGTTCTAGATGAAGTTGAAAAACTGTTGCTAATATGGATCAATGAAAAGCAACTTGCTGGAAACAGTGTTAGTGAAGCTATAATTTGTGAAAAGGCTAAAAATTTATACAATGACTTGTTTACCCAGACACCCAGTACAAGTGCAGACAGGCAGGACTTTAAAGCGAGCCGAAGGTGGTTTGATAGGTTTCGTCGACGAACTGGCATTCACAGTGTCATAAGACACGGGGAGGCTTCAAGTTCAGATGAAAAAGCAGCAAAAGCATTTGTAGATGAATTCGCAGAGTTTGTAAAAAGTGAAGAATACGTCTGGAATCAAGTAATTGCAATGAGACTGGTCCTTTTTGGAAAAGAATGCCTAGACGAACATACATAACCCAAGAAGAGAAAGCACTTCCCGGGCACAAGCCCATGAAGGATAGACTCACTCTTTTATTTTGCGCTAATGCAAGTGGCGACCTCAAAATCAAGCCACTTTTAGTCTACAACGCTGAAAATCCCCATGCCTTTAAGAGCAAAAATGTGATTAAGTCCAAAACTGCCTGTACAATGGAAGGCAAATAGTAAGGCATGGGTAACTCGGACTTTATTCATGGATTGGCTCACAGAAGTGTTTGCTCCTACTGTTAAAAATTATCTTCAGGAAATAGATCTTCCTCTTAGAAGTCTTCTCTTAATGGATAATGCTTCAGCACATCCACCAAATTTGGAGGACGACTTGGATAGTGAACATGACTTCATCAAGGTCAAATTCCTTCCACTCAACACAACTCCATTACTGCAACCAATGGATCAGCAAGTGATTTCCAATTTTAAAAAGCTGTATACCAAGGCACTGTTTACCATGTGCTTTCAGGTTACCAATGATACCGACTTGACTCTTAGAGCTTTTTGGAAGGAGCATTTTAACATCCTGCATTGTATCAACTTTATTGACAAAGCCTGGAGTGAGGTCTCTCACCATACTTTGCAATCGACCTAGAGGAAACTTTGGCCAACTTGTGTCCCAGAGCGAAACTTTCAGGAATTTGAAGAAGAGAGCTCTCCTGATGTAGTGCATGAAATCGTGTCCATTGGCAAGAGTTTGAGAGTAGAGGTAGATGATGTAGACGTGGAGAAGTTGCTGAAACACCATCAAAATGAACTAACGACAGAAGAGCTGGTTGCCATGCAGGAAGAACAGATGAAAGTCTTACAAGAAGAGCATTTGTCAGAGGAAGAGACTAGGGAAGAAATCACCAGTGCTGAGATCAAGGAAATTTGCAGAAAATGGAATGATGTGCAGGAATTTATCGAGAAGCGCCATCCTAACAAAGTTGTGGCTAATAGGGTCATTAATTTAATGAACGACACTGTGCTAGCGCATTTTAGAAAAATTTTGATTAAGAGAGTAAGACAATCAACTTTAGACCACTTTCTTGTTCCTTATCAAAAGAGACCTCAACTTGAAGAAACTCCCGATGCAGTGCTACCCGATATTTTTATGGAGGGGGATTCCTCTTCCAAGCATTAAGCTCTGTAGAAACAAAGGTATGTACTACTTTATTAAATAAAATTTACATATTTGTTGCTGTAATGATAGATACCACGTTTTCTTATATTTTCATCAAAGAAAACCCATTTTACAAATAAAATTACAAAAATACTGACGACTAGAATGGATTAATTGTATTCACATTAATTTCTATGGGAAAAATTGCTTCGGTTAACGAACGGACTCGTGGAACGGATTACATTTGTTAACCGGGGTTCCACTGTATATTATTTTTTTATATAGTAAAACCTATAAAAGGCAGAATTGCAGGGAATTCTACAAATTTTTTAGCTTAAGCAGGTTTTCTGTCTTGGCAGACCAGAACAAAAACATGGTCATTGCTTTAAATATGAACATATTTTTTAAAATCACATTCCAATCTAGACAAAGTATTTGCTATATTTATTGAAATAATTTCAAAACAAAAACAAAGGGACAAACAATAAATGAAACAACAACACAGAAAAGACATTTTTTTTAGCATGATAATGTCATACCAAACATCATTGCAAACCAGAAAAAAACATTATTATAATTTGATTTGATTTTATTCATCCATTTTAATCTGTAATATTTGAATTACCACTTTTCTGGTCTGTATAAATTTGAATAAATTGTAAAATACTCAACTTGAATGTAGTCAAAATACAATCAGGTTTTTTGTTTTTTTTTTTTTTTTTTTTTACAAAAAATAGGAATCTCTTATAGGATGAAATTCCATAATATCAACAATAAGCAATCAATGTAAAGGAATAAATAGGTTTTATAAGAAATTGACATTTTTTATAAAGCACTGTCAAGTACATTAAACATTTTAGTTAATATTCTAATTTTGTGTTTAATTATCCTATTTTTTTCAAGATTAGATTCATCATCATCAGATCTCTATGATAATTAAACACAAAATTAAAACATTAAAATATTTAATGTACTTGATAGTGCTTCATAAAAAATTGACAGTTTTTATAAATCACTGTCAAGTACTGAAACTAAAGTAACTAATAAGTTTGAACAATGTACAATACATTGTTCAAAAGCATAATTTATTTTTGCTTTTAATTGTAAATGCTTAAATTACTAGGAATGGTTACCATTACTATCCTTTATTATTTCCTTGAAAACTAGAAATCTTATATAACATAAGAAATTAAATTAAATTAANTCTCCTTCTTCTGTAATGCTATAAACATCACACTGATTAGGTTTCTCTTTATCGACAATTTCTTCCAACGGAATAGTAAAATTTTTCCATTTTTCAGTGGTAGTATTAGAACTGTTTAATGGTGTCGTGCACCAATAATTTATTTTCGGTGCCATAAAAGCCATTCCAAACATGTACCATTCGTTAGGAATGTTCATATATATTATAAGCATCATCAAGAACAACTGCCATTTACCCCAATGTCCAATGATATCTGTTATGTCTTCTTCCTTGTCGCTCTCACTGCAATATTAAGGTTTATGTAGACCTGTATTACTTAATATCAAGTTTATTCTCTAGAAATTCAATTACATTTAATTTTACATGTGAAAGAAATATAAATAGCATTACCTATTTATTTCCTTAGATGTATTTTTCATAATTAGAACTTATAGTTTATAAGCAACTTTGGGGGTATAATATGTTTTATATTATACCTTTCTTCTTGTTTAATCTCGCTTACTTTTAATAACTTTCTTCTGTTAACATAAAATAAAAAATTAAAATATTAAGAATTTTCTAAAAGTTTTAGTCATAAATCTATTATTTATTCAAGTATTGCGTTCTAAACACACTAATTTAATTTTGTATTAATATACATAACAATAACAAGCAAACAAAAAATTCGAATATAATGTACAGTATAGAAAACCTGTATGGTGTAATTATGGTGTAATTATTATATAGTATCTATTGATGTGATCTATATGTGTATCTATTGATCTATTATATAGTATCTATTGACTAATTACACCCTTATGGTGTAATTATTATATAGTATCTATTGATTATTAAAGAGTTTTATGTAATTGATATTACCCATATAATATGAGCGTGTTGTTTCTAAAATACTTTGAAATAATTCACAGAAATAAATAATTCTTAATGAAAAAACTAGAGTTGTCTCTAGTTCTTTAGTGAGCCCCATTTACCATGTTTTTATATGTTTTGTACAAATGAAATACTGTACGTAGAATATTTCTTTATTAATAATAAGCAATTGTAAACAATTTTGTGTTAATAAAAATAACATTAATTTATAATGGCAGGAATCACTCCAGCCTTAAATTTTCTGTGGGCTTGGGCAAAAAAAAAAATTGCAGCTCGATCCATTTCTGCGCTTTCGATCCGGCCCTGATGAGTGGTCCTTTCGTCCTCCTTTTCAGAGATTCCAATGATATTGTGGTTGAAGTCCAAAAAGTTCCCTTGGCTAAAGTCTGGACCACTACATATTTTTTTTCGTTGCAGCTAGGTTGGTTGGAACTGCTTATAGACCTTGCGCTGGTCGATTATAACCAATCCATGTTTTGTATAATGATTCACCCAAGTAACTTAATGCAAGTAACTTAAGCAATCTTCTCACTAAATGATACTCTGTTTTTATTCGAATTGCGAGGATGCTGATGCTTTAATGTCATACGTTTTTACAATAATTAAAATCGGATTGCATTGTTCTAACTTGTTCTGAGAACTTTTCTTTACACTCTGTTTTAATTATAATATTCAAACAATTTTATTAAACTTTTTTATTCGTATCGAATTATAACATCAGAATATTAACTGAACTGTGAAATATTAATTTTTAGTGAGAAATTAAATGTATTTATATTTAACTCGATATACTGATACATTTATCACTGAAAGAATGGCAAATAAAAATGTTTTTGTTTTAATAACCTGTTATCTAAGTATTATTAAATATTTAAATGCACAGAAAGAAATTTAGTTCATGGCTAAAATCAAAAGAATTGTTTACTGCATGAGCTGTTTTGCTCATGCAGTAAAATCAAAGTAACAAATAACCTCAAAAACACTCTAAGTATTATTAAATATTTTAATGCACAGAAAGAAATTTAGTTCATGGCTAAAATCAAAAGAATTGTTTACTGCATGAGCTGTTTTGCTCATGCAGTAACAATTCAAGGAATTTGTAATACTCAAGAAATCATTTTATGAAGATGAATTGGCCAAGCATGTTGAAAATACTGAATATATGTTTATGGACAGAGATCTTATGAAACCCGATAACTAAGATAATAAATGAAGATCCATTTTATATAAACTGTCCACTCCAAAATGTTTTAGTAATTTATTTCCAAGGAACTTCCTCAATTCTCTTCAGCTATATCAAAACTCATAACACTACACGATTAATTAGAGAAATTATACAGAAAACCTATGGACCAACAAAACTCTTAACTGTTATTTGAAAAAGCCAAGGCATTCAAGCTCCTTCATAAGGAAGATGGTTACAACTCTGAGTTTACTTATCAATGAAGATCAAAAGATGTACAAAATAATCATTTTTTTTTTTTTAAACATTCAAATTATGAAAGTGATAATAAAATGAAGGTAGTAAAATGAAAATTGTGAAGGTGATATTAAGACCATCATTTTTAGGAACAAGTTCAAAACAAAAATTAATTAAATAAAACTTAAATGTTACAGAAGAAATTCTGTACAAATTAAATATATAAAAGTATTATATAATCTGTAATTTTTCAGCCACCTATCAACAACTCTGCATTTGTTGACATTCAAAAGTTTAAAATGTTATTTTGGTCTGATGATGAGTGTTAAGCTTGAAAGTGCTTACCGATTTGTTTTTTTCTTCTAATTTGTGTAATTTTATTCCATTACAACAATTATAATTTATTAGTTTAAGCTAAGGTTTGGAGTTTTCTATACTCTCACTAATCCAAACCTGCACTAATTTGAATTCAGTTTAGTCTAAACCAATTTTATGCCTTTCTCAATTAAATATTCAACCAAAACAAAAATACAGTAATCATATAATTATTTTTTAAAAACACAAGGAATTTGTAAAACTAGTATTTACTATATATTTTAACATAAATATATATATTTGTCCAAATGCAAATTCAAGGGATGTGATGAAGTGCAATTGTTCCTCTGAGATTTTTTTTTTGCAAACAAGTTTTCATTATAAGTTACAGTTTTTGAATTTATTTATCTTATAAAATGAACATGATGGTACTAAACCTTTCTGCAGTAATTATTAAATGTGATTAATATTGTTTATTTTATTGCATAAATTAAAAATTAAATGAAGATTTGCTCCTAAATCTGCTGCTTATAATCTTTTTTGACTTCCATTTCTTTGTATGCATACAATAATTAATTTGGATTAGCAAGAGTGCATCTTTGTTTGTTTGTTTATGTGTATGTGCATACACACAGACAAACAAACATATTTATACAGACAAACCTGAATACACAATTTCAACATGAAAAACACTTATTTAATAATAATTTTGAAAAATTAAATAATATATACTTGTCCCATTTCTTCTGCTGAGGTTTCTCTATACTTTGGGGATTTAATATTAGCATAAGTCCACAATTTCCATTTGGTACCTTTCCATTTTTTAACAGGAGGCTCCTTCAAAGAAAAAAAGTCATCTGTTACTAATATAACACATAATAAAAAATTAATTTTTTAAATTACAAAATGCTTTAGACTATAAAATTTATTATTATAAAGTAAATACTTGTATATATAAGAATTAAATTAATGGAAAAGCTAATTATCTAAAAATCTATTCTCTAAAAGAATTTAGTAAAGTTTATAGGAGCATTGTGATCATTAAGTATTACTTATTAACATTTAATTTATCAAATGAGAAAATATCTGTATTTGAATTGTTTTCTATTCTCAAATGAAATTAACTACACATAGATTGACTTTTGCTGGAATATATTAATAAAATATATGCTATAATACGCTTCTTGTCTAGCCTTGATATATACTCGTGAGCACTATGTTGGCATCTTTATTCCTAGATTTATTACACCATCACTGGATACAAGATCAGCTATAAGTGATTTTCTAAGGCTGATCTTGTGTCCAGTGATGGTGTAATAAGTCTAGGAATGAAGAGGCCAACATAGTGCAAACAAGTTTTTTTAAAGTATATGCTGCTGAGTTTCTGTAAGTTCTCAAAACTGTTTCTATCACAAAAACTGTCATAATTATAATGATGCATCCTCACTTTACTTGTTTATTTGTGATTCATTTATTTACTCAATATCACTTTGAAATAAAATTAATCACGAATAAAAACATACTTTTAATATCATTCTAAAATCAAATATGATGGACTAGCTATTAGTATACTTGTATTCATTATTTTATAAATTAAATACTTTTTACTGACCTGATGATGATCTTGCGACATTAGCTTTCGAGTATCAACATTCTGTGATGTCTGTTCTTCATCAGAGGCACTTTCTGGTAAAATATGTTGTTCATCATCAGTTGAATATTCTCTTGATGGAACAGTTACTGGAATTTCATATTCTCTTTCAGATTTATTATTTTGTTTAAAAGCACTTTTATAAGACATTTGTAATTCTTTTGAAAAAACAGATTTTTCTAGTATTGTACTTTGAGAGATTTTATTTTCAGATTTTTCTGTAAATGAATCATTTGGACAAGTAGTATGAATAATCTTCTCACTGATAGTTTCTTTCTCATCACATTTTGCTTGTTTTGTTTTGATGTCACTTATATGATTAACAATTGTTGCAGCTTCCTAGAATAATATATACTTAATT
Organism: Centruroides sculpturatus; assembly: GCF_000671375.1. Lineage (NCBI taxonomy): Eukaryota > Metazoa > Arthropoda > Arachnida > Scorpiones > Buthidae > Centruroides > Centruroides sculpturatus. Next base: position 167,056 of record NW_019385249.1, on the reverse strand, counting down.
AAACCATATTCTAAAAATTATTAATAAAAATAACTTTATTGTGTATATAACTGTAAATTAATCAGAAAAAGCTTAACAGTATTCATAAATCTAAAGTAAGATTTTAATAAAGAAAACATATAATACATAATGAAAATGTTACAGATACACTATTTTTAACATAGAGCTTTAATTTTCTCAGCAATTAAGTCACTTATCACAGTATAATGAGAATGACCCTAGATATACAAAAAGAATATCCCTACTATTTCTGTCAATGTTTGTCAGCACATTTGACATCTTTATCATATGTGAAACTGTGCTCTAACAAATGCTCCTTTAGGATAAGAAATAGATGGAAGTTATTGGAAGCCAAACTCAAATGAAGTTATATGCTAAATGTTCCAATTCCTTCCAGGGGAAATCTTCTATGTTTACTATACCATATATAATTGGAAATTGTTATGGCAGAAAATGATACTGCACTATTTGGCAATCTGTTGCTTTGACATCACAACATTGCCTTACATTTCAATGAGCTACTGACAGTTTTTTTTTATTAAATCCTACAACTCTTTGTACTTCTACAGGAGTACACTGTTCTAAGTAGGTTGCCATGATGAACTTCTGCAGCCTGCTTCTTGCTGTGAAAAATGGCAGTGCTTGGAGCAAGAAATACAGACAGTTGCCCAGAGCAACAAACTGCAAAGGATAACTTTTTGTTCTCTACTTAAACAAGACAATAAACTTTCTACACCTAATTCTGTAGTTTTAATGCAATATTTGTTTACTTTTGTGCATAATGTAACAATCAAAGCCAGATATTGCTATATAGCTTAATCTTTTTTAATAAAAAAATATTGTGTAAGCAAAAAGTTATGCTCCTTTATTTAATATGCTTATTATTATATTGTGTATTCATTTTCTCCAATTGAGGAGTGCCATGATGTCATCTTGCCTGGAGTACTTATAATGCTTAGTCTAGTCCTGGCTGTGACACCAACCATGTGACACTGAATGCTAGAGTCCTGTACCAAATATATCAGCAAGTGTTGCTGATATATTTGGATCCTCTTGATGATATCAATACTTGTTGTAATTAACCAATATTTTTGCTGATTTGATTTAATCACAATGATGCTTTCATTTTGATTAATAGGCTTGTAAACTTTTTTCTGATCAACCCTTACACATACATACTGTATTTATACACAAACTTAAGTATTCACAATAGAACCAAAGTTAAATATCTAACAATATACCAAATGACTCAGAATTTTTTAAGTAAAATTATTAAGTTAATTTTGACAAAAAATAGATTTATACTGTCACATTAAATAAATTTATTAATATATATTTTCATCTAAAAGTAAGAGATTGTTAAATAATTTAACATATTCCAATCTTTAGATAAAATTTATTTAATAATTAAAATCTTGGCATAATCTGACTTATAACTACATTATTCATTATAATCAAACATTCATTTAAACCAAGTAAATTAAATTACAGTATAAGTAATAAATCAAATGCTTTTGTGAAAGTAATATTTTAAGCTCTTTTCATTATTAAATATTTGGACAAGTTTTTAATGCTATTGTCCTTTCTGAAGTGTTTCTATTTTAGCAGAAATTACCTTGGTCCTAACAATTAAGTTACAGAAAATAAACTTTTAAAATATTTTTAAAAAATCTCTTAAAGTATATGTTAGTGCTAATGTTTGTACTGTTGTTTTTAAAGACCTGTCATTGTCTATTTGACAATTTCATAATTCCATCTTCAAAGAACTTTTCCATTTTTTGCAAGCCTCCAGATTTTTGAGGTTCTTACTAAAAAAGAAATTCTGCATTGACTGGAATAGGTGATAATCTAATGCTCAGGTTGGGTGGATATGATAAAACATCTCAGCCATATTCCAATAATTTTTTATTGTGTTTGCAAAGAGAGACAGTCTGGCATTGTCATGGTGAAACAACATTCTTCCTGTTGGCCAATACTGGATGTTTCTTGGATATTGCTTTCTTCAGTTGGTTTAGTTGACAGCAGTACTTATCAAAATTGATTGATTGGTTTTGTGGAAAAAGCTTATAGCAAATGTTTCCTTCCAGTTCCACCAGACACACAGCATGATCTTTATTGGATGAAGTCTTACCTTTGGAGTAATTTAGTTTGCTTCATGATTGTTTTTGGCTAACATTGTTATAGATAATCCACTTTATGTCAGTTGTTATCATTCATTTCAGAAATGTGTCATTTTCACTGCATTTAAATAATGAATCACAAACAAAGGTCTGATCCTAATAAGTTATTTCCGGTCAAATTATTTGGCATCCAAACATCACAGCAATTTACATGACCAAGTTTCTTTAAATAATCAAATACTGTACTTTTTAACGAGTTTACAATTTCTGCTATTTCTCGTATTATTTAACAAGGATTATTTTCAATTAAAGTTTTAATCCAGCCATCTTTAATGATGCCAGGTCTTCCCAAGCAGAAGTGTGTTCCTGGTTAAAATTGCCTGTTCTGAATTTAGCAAACTATTTGTAAACTGTTGAGATGGCAACAGCACATATTTCATTTTTTATTTGTACTGCATTCTTGCTTTTCCAGAAAAAATATCACATGTCAAGAATGCACCTTGTTTACTTCCATTTTAATAAAGATGCAAATTAAATGTAATTTTAAAAAATCCTAATAAAATTTTTTTGTAATGGTCATGTCTCAATCTCAAATGCCTAAATATCTTACTTTTAACAGTTTTGACATCTTCCAGCATGTTCAATTGTCATCTATTCAAATTCACAATGAACATTCAGGACAACCCAATACTTTATTTGATAATTTTCATAATATTAACATCCAATGGAAAAAGAAAGATGGTAAAAAACGAAATATTTGAAAATACTTTCTAAATCGCATATCAAGTGCCATATTTCAATGGCTGCTCTAGAGATATGAAATATAATGGTCGGGCAAGTTATGTAAAGATTTTATTTCCATTCTAGAAATTTTTTGCAGGGTATATGCTGTTGTAGGTTATACACATAAAAGTATAACCTACAACATAGGTTATACTTTTATGTGTAATACTTTTAATATATACGAAAAAAAATCATTATTTTTATTTTTAATACAGTAATTCCTCCATCTATGTGAGTAATTGGTTTAATGGCACATAAACGGAGTAATGGAAAATTATTTAAAATAGGATCTGTTCCATATTCTCAAATACAGTTTTGTTTACTTTTGTGCATAATGTAACAATCAAAGCCAGATATTGCTATATAGCTTAATCTTTTTTAATAAAAAAATATTGTGNAAAGGATTTTTTTTTTTTTTAAATATATATCTATGTAAAAGGTTCCTGAAAACATAAAACACATTTTTTGTAGTAACCATTATTTATTTCCATAAAGTTGATTATTTAAAATTAAAAAAAATTTAAACTGAACTAAAATATATTTGCATAAACAGAGACTGTATAAATGCAGGGATTACAGCAGTTTCATTTTACATTTTATTAGTTTTCATTTCATTTTTTTGAAAGTATTTTAGATAAATTTTTCAGGCTTAAAAACATTCAAATCATTTACTAAAAGATTTCTAAAAATTTGAAATAAAATAATAATAAAATTAAAAATGACATCAATTAAAATAATTTTAAAAATTAATTGCAAAATTATAAATTAAATAAATGCATTTACTATTTTGACTGTAATAAAATATACATTATTGAAAAAAAAAAATTATTTATTGGCGTTGAAGGCTTTCGCCTGTTACAAGGGCGTTTTAAATACTCATATTAACATCTCATATAATATTATTTTAACAACTTTGATTTTTTCTATTTATTAACCTATAGAATTATTGTGATAATATATATTGTGATAAATTATATTAATAATTTATCACAATTATCATTTAATTAATTGTTTAGCGTAGTTATATAACATATAAATCGTGTTTACATTAGCTCTATCAAATGTCTTATATATTTCCAACTCACTAGTACATAAAATATACATTATTATACTTTTTTCTATACAAAAATTTTAATAAATTTTTTATATTTATACCTTTTCTGATGACGAAGTAGAACGATGAGTTAATGCAAACTGCATGTAACAATTTGTACTGCAAAATATAACTTCATCCTCCTCCTATAAAACATATTTAAAAAAATGTTATATATAATATATAAAAGATTGATATATGATAAAAAAAGCAAATGTATCATGAATATATATATAAATAAAAAAAAAACTGGAATGGTCATCACATAACTTTTTCTGCATGAAAATAAAATATAATAAACTATTTGACAAAAAATTTGCACACCCAGATAGAATTGCCCAATTGTTCATACATAAATGTATGCAAGCTTTTTTTCTAAGCCTGCATACATTTATGTCTCAAAGGAATATATAAATGATTACAGTTGATCTGAGTAAGGCATGCCAGATATCAGCAGTGTGCCTTAAATTCACTATCCCAGTACAATATAAAAAGATTTAGAGACTTGATGTATTCAATATTTTCAGTGTATCTTTTGTTTAAAAAGCCTTGAACATCAGACATATCTCTATAATATGTTCAAATGCAGTAAACAACTCACTCAGTTTAAGAGCCCTTCCATCATTAGGCTGAAGAAAGCAAAGTGATTATTTTGCCTAATTGGCAACCATCTTGAACAATCAGGCTTCATATCATTTAGTGAATAATCTTGCTTCTGTTTAGCAACAGAAGCAAGATTATTCAAGATAACCATCATATTTGAGTATGGAAAAGGAAATGGGGACAATCAGAATCTCAACTTCATTGTTGATCATCACATTGGCACCACTAATGTCATGATGTGGAAAACCATCACCTTTCTGACAGTCTCATTACCAGTGATCAAGGAGATGCTGTTTGCTAATCATTATATTCAAAAGATTCTGCAATCTTATGCGTGTCTTCCATGGCACATCTGCAACAGACCGATTTTCAACAGAATTATGTCCAACATACAACTCAGATTTTCTAGAAGTATCTCTGTAAGGTTGACACTCTTCCTTGACCCACCCTGTCATCAGAATTGTTTGTCAATAGATCATGTGTAAGAGATTTTGGAACAACAACTACAGCCATCAATCTGTGTGCAGAATCTGGAGAAACAACTATAAAATCTGGAAGTAAAGAATCAGTCCCTAATTATTAATACTAGCCATATTATTTCAATATAATCTAGCAGATTATTTGACTTTAAGCTACAAAATCTTTGAAAAAAAATCTATTACAAGACTGCGTAAGCTAGCCTTGACCTGATACCAGACTATCTCTGCATGCATACATGCAAGAGGGGTACTACAAAATACTAATTGTACTAGTAAACTGCATAATTATTTCTAATTAAACAGTATGATTGCCATAATATTGTAATTAGTTACTTACAACCTCATTATTATTACAGATGTGAAATTTCATTCAATTTCAATATCTACTTCTTGAGATACAATTTTTTTTGGTCAAAAAATGCAAGACCATGCACACAGAAAGTTTAATCCCATTCAAACAGAAATGTTACTACATCAATAAGACAGTATATTGTATATAAAATATTTATTTTGTATCTGTTCAGTTCTTTCTTAGTCTACTGTATTGTTTACTCTATATACCTATATTGTAACAATTAATAAACTATGTTTATGAAAAAAATTTTTCTCTTTTAAACCCACCACCTTAAAAATCCTGCACACAGACCTAAAAGAATCTATATATGCACATAAAATGTAGTGCATTATAACTAATTTTTTACAAAACGAAAACAACTTCGTTCAGTTCTTTCTTAGTCTACTGTATTGTTTACTCTATATACCTATATTGTAACAATTAATAAACTATGTTATGAAAAAAATTTTTCTCTTTTAAACCCACCACCTTAAAAATCCTGCACACAGACCTAAAAGAATCTATATATGCACATAAAATGTAGTGCATTATAACTAATTTTTTACAAAACGAAAACAACTTCTTCCAGATTTCAGTTTATAATTTAGTATCTACAATTTACAATGTATAATGAGTCATGAAAAATTTTAATTCATATACAACATATTCAAATAAAAAAATATCCTACTTTTTGCTTATGTTTGTTGCATACTTTCAGAACACAGAACTGAAACAGGAGACAAAATAAAATTTTACAAAAATAAAATATAGACTAATTCTTTTACATTTAAAACAAAATCCAAAAATTCAAGGTATATAATTAATAAATAAAATAATAAAAAGTTCAAACAAATGAATGAAATAAAAATAATTTTTTGAAAATTGTTATGCTAATTATTTACATCTCTCTAACTAAACAAAATTAAAATATCATGTAATTTATTTAAACTATACTATTATATAACTTACCATATCTTCTCTTGAAGATAAAAGTAAATCTGAGGCTTTCTTCCTTATTCCAGATGTTAGAACAACAATATCACAATGACGACAAAATCTTGGTTTTCCATTCAGTAATGTTTGAATATTTACATCTGTATCTTTAGCTAATGGGAATACGCAAAAAATAATTAATCATTTTCTGTTTCCATTATTTTCAAAAATAATTTATGAACAATTTAATTATTCACTATCCTCAAAATATTCAAATTTTTAGAAAAATTAATTATTTTTAAAGCAATTCCTTTATTGAATAATTATGATGATAATTATGACTTATTGTTGATTTACAAAAAAAATTATACATTTAGATAAAATTGCCCAATTACTACAAAACTTAACATACAGCTATGTCTCAGACAGATATTTGAATGATTACAGTCCTGGTCTGATTGCATACCAGGTAATGCCATCAAAGTGCCTTCAAATCATTACCAAAAGCATATAGAAAGGCTTGCAGATGCTCACTGTGTTAAGAATTTTCAGTGTATCTATTATTTGAATTCTTCAAACATGCCTGACAGTATGACACAGTCAAAGATCCTACATGCACAGCTAATGGAATTTGAAAAAGGCCACATCATAAAAACTTAGAAAAGTATGATTAACATTTCATCAGACTACCCATCATCTGGGCCATTTTGATCTGACTTTGGGCAGGTTTTGGGTCAGTAGATATGTGAAGGAATGCATACATGATGAGCAAGCTTTAGACACTTCAGACAATCAGGAAAAATGATTACTTGTTCATGAAACAAACACAAATAGCAGCAATATCATCTTTGTCCATCATCTAGAGAAAGATAGAAGCCTCACTAAAGAACTCTCTCTCTCTTCCTGTACCATTGGAGGGTAACTAGCAACAGTGGTTAATTTGCATATAAAGCAGCTATGCATCCTACCAATAGTATTCCAGTATCATTAGCTTTGTTTGGTGCTGTGACAGAAAAGCATGGGCTACTATAGTGAGGTAACATATTACTTTTAGTGACAAATTGCGGTTCTGTTTGGGAATGGAAGACCATTATGTTAGTGTAAAGAAATGGCTTGGTGAGTGTTTCAATCATGCTTTTACTGTTGAGCAGAATACAACCCCCTCTACTGGATATCCTAGTCTAGGAAGCCATTTTATATGACAATTGATCATTCTTAGTATTGGTATAAAGAATATTGACATCATAGCAGTATGTTCTGGAAATCCTGTACCCTTGTGTATTGCTTTTCGTGGCAGAGCTGCAATCAACATTTTCTAGAAAGATAATGCTTAACTAATAGCCAGAGTTTCTCAGAAATATTTTCATCATGTTACCACACTTCCTTGATTGTCGTCTTCAGACTTATTGCCTATTGAGCATTTGTTGGATCAGGTGAGATTTTAGCATAGGCCATCTATAAATATGAGAAATCTGGAATGACAGCTACATCTATTGGCTAATCTGTTGCAGAATAGTGTGACAGGGCCAGAATGACGCTATTTTTGACTGTATCACTGCATGTATGCAGGCAAGAGGTTGTAGAAGATACTAAAGGCTCCTTAAATTGAACCACTGTTTCACAGGAAATTGTCCCTTTGCTACAGTATGATATTGCAATCACTTATTACCATTGTCATTATATTAGCACTAAGAAAATTTCATTTGATTCCAAAGCCTCCTCCTTGGTATGTAACTTTTTTGCCAATGAGTACATTATACTGTATTTACATTGCTTTATATTATTGTTTACGTTCAATAACCTAAAAAAACTTATGTTAGTGTAAATCTTTAAGTTCTTTTGAAATTTATATTCATTTTTTATTTTTTTTATAAACAATTTCAAAGTATTTGAATCTAATTACTTGAATCTATTTGTTTGAATCTAATTACTTGTGTAAGAACGCCGATTGGGGGGGAGATTTTTATTCCCTACCGTCGGGATGGTCTAAGGTCTTAGCGTATGTGGGTGGCGGTTTTTAAAGGCAGCAAAGACAAGTGTTTACAAAGGTAAACCGTTTATTCCGGACGATAATGCTTACATAATTTTTGTTGGCAAAGGTCCTAGTCTTGCGTTGTTGAGAATTTCGGCGATGATCCGGTGCGTCGTCGTAGGGGCCCCTGGACAGTGTTGAGGAGAAAAAAAAGTTTGATGTCTCGAAAGTCGATGCACGAAAGATGAAGATACACGAATACAACAGAAGTATAGGTGGAAGTCTTGGTGGAAGTAGAAATCAAGTAAAAAAGTCTCGCTGTCCTTGAATTTTGCGTTTTTATAGGATTTTTGCGATCGACTCCTTGTCAATTGGATAGATCTTACATCACCGTTTTCCAATTGGCCATCCACCTGTCTCCAGGTGTAAATGGAGCTTCGTTAAGTTCGTGGAAAAGGTCGGCTGGAGATGGTTTATCCGACACCATCTTTTCGTCCGATCGCGTTTAATTGTTGACTATGACACCTTCGCTCATCTAGTCATTTTTTTATCTAGTTTCGTTTTGCTTTCTAAACTGCGTCTTAACTTTTAATATTTTACATTTTCTTCTTTTTACATCTAAAATTTGGTTTTTCGGTCAACTTTTGATGAGCGTCGACGTCAAAGTCGGGTGTCGCCGATTCGACACTTATATATTTACTTTCCTGACGATTTAACATAACAAATTTTTACATATCTTCCCTTTTTGGGGGAGGGCTATTTCCAGGGCTTCACACTTGCTTTTATAAAATCTGATAGAAATAATAAACAATTGTTAAAACAATGTGTTTTAATTCCTGCATATTTAAAATTTTAATGATTTAAATTATTTCATCAATGGAAATGATGAGTATAAAGTTTATAGAAAATTAAAAACTAATTTCACAAATGATACTATTCAAGAACTATTTATTACATATTTTGAAGTTTTGTTTAAAGAGTAGATATAATCTCTAATATTCCCTCCTCGCTATACACCTATCTTTGTTTAAGCTATTATTGTGTTTACGAGAATGCATTAAAAAATTATTGAAAATACTCTATAAAAACATTCACTATTTTTGTCATTTAAATCTGTATAACAAATTCCTCTACATTATCAAAACAGAAAAGTTTATTATACAGCTAAATGAGAGTTTTATGAGTTAAAATATATAATTACCAGCATACTTAATTAAATTCTCAATAAGTGAGAGAGAATATTCCATTTTCCTAACAAAAATTTATATCTATAAATTAAAAAAAATTTACAATATAATGTTAATGTTACTTTTCAATTATTATAAATTTTACAAAGATAAGAAAGTATAAATGAATACAAAAAAAGAATTCCTGAGAAAATATCAAGTGATATTTATCAGGGAGTATAAGAATAGAAGAGATTTAAAGGATGCTTAGTGAATGCAACAGAGGAAATATATGCAAATAGGACTTCTAGTCTGCATACAGAAAAGAAAAACTCTGGTGGAACAATGTTGAGGGAGGAGTTAAGAAAGTCAGAAGACTTGCAACACAATCATAAGGACAAAAATTTTTTCTACTCTCAAACTATACGGCATATTTCTGTTGAATACTTATTCTTTGACAAACTATTTTACCGTATTTACTTGCATATAAGATGAGGTTTTATTCATCTATCACAGCTTAAAATTCCTAGATCGTCCTATGCGCAAGCGAAAAAGATTCTTTGCGTTTTTGCAAATCATTTTCGTAAACCGTGTATTCACATTTTTTACCAGATGCCCACCCTCATGTATAAAAACAAAAGTATTTTATAAGGGCCATTTGAATTGTTCTTCTATATTGTCAGGAGTAAAGACGAATAGCAATAGGAAAAGCAAAGCTTTTGAATTGATTTCCAGATTGAAATTCCAAAATCACACAGGAGCCCAATATAAGTTTTAATCTATTTCCATGTGAAAACAGATGATTATTCGAAAATCAGAATTCAGAGAAACTCATAAGTGTAATCAACGGAGAGTGGATTCAACTATTAAGAATTGGCAAAAAAAAAAAAAAGGTTCCCAATCGTCCAGCTTTACGTGAACAAATTATGTTGTTGATTTTACAGGATTTTTCCTTAAAGTTTAAAAGGCCAGTAATTTTTGTGGACAATGTATGCATTTGTCCTATATGCAAGGTCATCTTATATAAGAGGAAATATGAAATATGGTATTTTATCTTATTTATAATAAATTTATTTCTCAATTCCACCGACTGTTCTGAATCTTGTTAACTATATTATATTCATCAGGATAGAATCTATCACAAACAGGAAAGTAAAATCATCACTACAGTGATGATCTTGCTTTCATGTCTGTGATAGATTCTTACTGGCCATCTTATTGCTTGCTCTTTTCTTAAACCAATTATTTCCAATTTTCAAATGATGTCTTTTGCAAAGATCCAATTCTAACAGCCTTCTATCCTCATTTTTACCATTCCATCCATTCAGTTCCAATTCTTCAGGATCTTTTCTCTCTGTATCTCCTCGTCGATTGAAATTCCTTAACATAATCATACACTCTCTGCTGTTTCTTCAAAATTCTTTTCTTCTATTTTATAATCAGTTTGGAAAATGTAAACTTGCACAATTTTTATTCTTTATATTCTCATTTCTGTGCATATATTGATAATTTTATCATTAACAAAGCTGCACTTAAATTTATTATCTAATTTATTTCATACAATAAATCTTACTCCTTTTCTTTCTTTTATTCCTTCCTTTTCAGTAAAATATGTATTCTTTTCTTTCTTCTTTCTTTCCATTTTCCTTCTTTTTAATCATTGAATTATTTAATAATTCCATTTAAATCTATCTAATATATAAATCATTTTCTCCTCTTGGGACATTCATTAAGTATTCATAAATTGTTCTTATCCTAAGCCTTAGTTCATCACCTTTAACTATCCAATTAATTCTTTTCATACACGGAATATGATTTATCTTCAACAGTCAGATTATCAAGTTTGTAGCTGCCTACATATGTGCAGAGAGGTGATTTAATGTGTCAAAAGTAATCCCAGTTTGGAAGTTTTCTCCTCCAAAACTTCACTCTATAACGATTCACTGAATATATTCAATCCATAAAATAATACAATAGCTATTAACCATTAAGATATATTGCATGTAGCACACTAATGACAAATGTTAAAATCTTGTTTTATAATGTACTCATAGTTTAATTTCATCAATAAATCAGTTGTATCATTAAGCAAATACATCAACAAACTATCTAATTTCTTTAATTTATAAGATGATCTATTTTTATTATATTTAATTTTTATTTTTAAAAGTTTATTTAATGTTTAAATCACTATTAAAAAACAACTCAAATAATTAAATGATAAAAAATAACAAAAATTTTTAGCTGTATAAAAATTTATTAAACTAATTCAAATTTGCTAATTTTTATATTTTTAAAAGCTAGTGCTATACAAATTATTTAATGTCATTACCATACTTATAATTGGAAATGATTAATTTTTATTTGATAATTTTTATATTTTTATTTTGTGAACAGGTTTATTCCATTGGTATGTTGTCATAATTAACTATCAATAATACTTAAAATTTAGTATTATTTTTAGTCATAATAAATGTATTTTTATATATATGTAAAATACATCTACAATATATTTATAATGACTCTTATTCTAAAAATAATGTTGGATTTAAAATCACTGATAAGTAATTTAATACACATATATATATTCATGTATGTACGTACAGTCAACCCCCCTATAACACGGGTTCCTATAGTTCGAATTCCTATATGACGGTGAAAAAATTGCGATGGTATCAGTACAAACATGGTAAAAAAACTCCTATAATTTGGTAAAACATCATAAGGCAGCCAAACTACTTTATGCCATCCAGCGCCACGCTACGGAGAGTTTAGGCGAGTAAGTTGAGTTTACTATCGTCTGTACAGTATGTAAATAGGTACCGTAAGTCTAATACAGCATTAATTTTATACATTTCTTGTGAAAGTAACATTTCTTATTCAACGGCCATAAAAATTATTTCTATTAATGATGTCTCCAAAGTTCAACGAAGTTTTCGCAGAAAAATAACTCATCAGAAATCACGCCCACCATTTGCTGCGCTGCTCCGCGACGAAAACAAGCTTAAACAATGGCAATGTTGAATGGTGCACACTCGGTAAGTAATCCTACAATTTTTTGTTTATAGCATAGTTTATACGGATTATTCCCAAAAAAATATACGTATTTTGGAAATGTTGAGTCAAATTAGTCTAGGAATCGATTAATTTTATGGAAGAAAACCTTTCAAACAGCCATAGTCCGTAAAGTGCATACGTGCCGGACTGTGATTGGCAAGGACTCGTACAAAATGGATTCATAAAGAATGGAACGTATCTACCGTGTTATAGGGGGGTCAACTGTATATAATCATTGATGAATTCAATAATATACATAAGTATCAAATTGATAAGTACTTAATAGAAATAAAAAATTACTATATTATGATATTAAATAAAAATTGCTAAAACAATGGAAATACAGTAGAGCATCGTTTATCCGAAAGTCGGTTATCCAAAAGAATTCCAGTTGGCCTAAAGTATAATTTTTATTTGGTTTTATATTTTTCAATGTATATATTTCGTTTGTAAAACATAAAGAAATCATTTTTAACGATACAATAGCCACGATTATTATTTTTAAAAGTTTACGTTAGGCTTAACATTGACGAAAATTCAACGCGAAGCAACACGCAACGGAGAAAAATTTGAACACGAAATAGGTTAATATATTTTTTCGTACATAATTGGTTATCCGAAAAATAAGTTATCTGAACAACCCCAGTCCCCAATTGATTCGGATAAACGATGCTCTACTGTAAATCTGTTTATGTTTACCCAGATATTTTTGTTGGAAAGCAAAAATCATGACTAAAAAAACATTTTAAATTACTGTTTTTTCATATATATGGACAGAAAGATACTTCTCTCATTTCAAGTACAAAAAACAAATATATCTTACTGTGTTCAAAGAAATAGATGCTAAAAACATGGTAAATAATATGCTTATATTTGAAAATTTTGTAAAAAAAGATTTACATGTAATAATTATAAAGTTTTCAACAGACTTTGTATGTTCAATATTTGTATGTTCAAAATTCAATACTCACATTTTTTATATAATCCAAGTTTTTGACTAGGTGGAGTAGCAGTTCTTTCAACTATTTCATATGAAGAAGGAGGTGATATTTTCAAAAGATTAGCCAGAGCAGAAAGAACACCTCCAATATCTTCAGCAGCAGCAGATGATAAAGTAAGTGTTACTGCTACATTTCCTGAATCTTTTAATGGAGCAGGATGACCACCTAATCCCACCATTTTCACTTTAAATGGCAATATATTTGATTTTTTGTCAGTAATTTGAACATTTTCTTTATCCTGGGAAAAAAATTGATTTGTAAGTTATATTAGTGTTTTTTATTTAATGTTTAATTATTTTCTATTTTCTTCTTAATAGCCTAATGTAATCTTATAACAAAATTAACAGTATTCAAAATTTCAGTATTCTACTTCTAGTAGCAAATTACTTAGCATTAATCATTAAAATCGTGAATTTATAGCCAGATTATTTAAGAAGATTGGTTATCTATGTATGTATATATCGAGCTTCAGAGTATTTGATATACAATATAAATGCTTCCATCACTATCATAATTTTAGAATCTTGGGATAAAAATTATTAATTTTAATCCACTCTCCTTCCTCATAGATGTTTCGACATGAAAAGTTATTATATCACTGATTAACTAAATTTATTTTTAATGAGCAAGTGAATAAACAGCATATGAATTTTTTAATATATTCCTTAAATGCTAAACTGTTTTAAAAATTAAACTTTAATGTCTTAGAATCTAGTGTAATGCTGTTCAGAAAAAGTTTCTTATTAAATTTTTTTTTTGTCAGATAAACTAAATGTATTACTGATTTTGCAATACTCTTACAGAATTACTTTTATTATGACATTATAGCAGAAAGTTTACTAATTAATTTACAGTAAATTATTAAAGTTTTCTTTTTTAATTGTTCAATATTAAGTTGATTCTGCTATATATCTAATTGAAAACAGTTTCATGCACAACATTAAATTTAAAAAAGCCAATATTTTTTTCTAAAATGAAGCTTTATTGTAATAATTATAATTCAATAATAGAACTATAAAAGTAATGAAATTTCTATTCAAAATGAAGGGCAGGTACATATTACTTCCATTAAAATTAATAATTTTGTTAAAATTGGGTTAATATTGTTAAATTTTTAAAAAAAGCTTGTTACACTTCTTTGTTTCATTTGTATGACTATTTTTTTAAAAAGTTTTTAATTAATATAAACATAAAGTATTAAATGAAGTTCAATAATTAATACTCTGAAGAAAAGCCAATACATATTTGCATTCCAATTCAAACTAAAATTTTGTTCTTACATTTCTGAAAGTAAAATTAAAATTATTGCAAAATTGTTAATAATTTAAAAAATATATTAAGTTTTTAAATTTAATTGTTAAAATTTGTTTCATTTTATAAATATTGAATTTTTATCATAGAACCNGGGCTATCAACAGCGAAATAAGAAAGATATTGTATTTCGAGAGACGATGACATCTGTCTATTATTATAATAATACCTAACGATAAAATAAATGATTTAGAAAAAGTTTTTCTTGTGTAACTGCTTTCCCTATGACTTTTTCTGATTTAAAAAAAAGCCAATTTTTATGTTTATAAAATATTTTGAATGAAAAATATTAAAATATGTACAAAATAAACCATTTTGAACACTCTTTTTTATTATTTATAAAAAAAATATAGTTCGGGCATAAACAATGTTAAATTTTAACTGACTTAATTTTGCGAACACAACTTTTTTATTTATATAAGTATCTTAAGGTCAGTTTTTTTGCGCTAATGTTGCTAATGCACCATTTGAGCGAAAAAAAAATTGTTAAGGAAAAATTTTCTGTTAGCGAACCCTTAGTTAAATATTTCGAATATCACCACTGGTCACAACAGTAGACCCCCCTATAATACTGTTGATAATTCCGTGTTACGTGAATTCCATGTTGTATGAATCACTTAGATTTTGCAAATACAGTGGTACCTTGGTATACGTCTGCATTAGAATACGTCCAATTCGGAATACGTCCTGTTTGGATGAAACATATTTTGCTTGGTATACAACTTAATTCAATTATACGTGCCATCTATGAACAAGTTGCACTATCGATGTATTAGACCAGACTAGACATTCGCGGCACCACAGTTTATAACTTTGTTAAATTTATTCTGATTTTAATTTTTAAGNTTTTCTTTTTTAATTGTTCAATATTAAGTTGATTCTGCTATATATCTAATTGAAAACAGTTTCATGCACAACATTAAATTTAAAAAAGCCAATATTTTTTTCTAAAATGAAGCTTTATTGTAATAATTATAATTCAATAATAGAACTATAAAAGTAATGAAATTTCTATTCAAAATGAAGGGCAGGTACATATTACTTCCATTAAAATTAATAATTTTGTTAAAATTGGGTTAATATTGTTAAATTTTTAAAAAAAGCTTGTTACACTTCTTTGTTTCATTTGTATGACTATTTTTTTAAAAAGTTTTTAATTAATATAAACATAAAGTATTAAATGAAGTTCAATAATTAATACTCTGAAGAAAAGCCAATACATATTTGCATTCCAATTCAAACTAAAATTTTGTTCTTACATTTCTGAAAGTAAAATTAAAATTATTGCAAAATTGTTAATAATTTAAAAAATATATTAAGTTTTTAAATTTAATTGTTAAAATTTGTTTCATTTTATAAATACTGAATTTTTATCATAGAACCTATGAATAGTTTATAGTAAACATTTAATATTACTGATTATTAATGCCAAACAAACAGCTGAATTATTAATTGGGCCAAATTTTCTAAATCAGCCTTACTAGAGAGATTGCGGCCAAAGTTCAAACGTTAAACTTGTATGGCAAGCAGAAGTACACATTTGATGTTTGAACTCCAAGTAAAACATGCTGCCCTACACATTTACATCATGCACTGACTTATGGGATATTGCTGAAAAACGACGAAAACGTTTAACAACGACAAATGCTACTAGCGAAGGTAAATAAATATTTTAAATTACTTATAGGATGTTTAATAACACTAAATAATTATTTTTAATTAACATCTTGTCTCCTACCGTACGATAGGACTACCTCATACTTTTGTTGAAGGAAGTTGTGGTTGATGTAAATCCAAAAGCAGCTCAGATAATTATTTTTAGAAAATTTAAAAACGTATCATGCTGTTGATGGTAGAAGATGCTGTGAAAGAACAAACCTACTCCTACAGAATTATGATAAGCTATTATGAACAAAAATATATATATAAATTCTATAGGCACTTCACATCACTTGCAAAAAAATTGAATAATTAAATAATTTCTGGATTAAAATCATCTGTTTCTTTACAATATTATTCATAAATGCTTAAATAATCATTATTTTAATAAAATATATCATAATTTTAACTCAAACACAAAAAAATGAAGAACTTCTATTTGCCATGATAGACATAGCGAACGCCATTGTCAACCTTCTAGAATTGCCAGATGGCAGTGCTCGATGTCCAATGTTCACGTTTTGGGCTGAAAATGTCAGCTGCAACCTCTACTCTAAATTTAAAATCAAAAAATTAAATTTATTTATAATTATTAAATTTATCATAAGATGACAGCCTAACTAACTATCTAAAGCCAAATTGCTTTACATCTAATCATTAATTAAATTAGCTTTATTTAGCCCAATTTATAATATGGCAGTTAGTTTGGTATTAATAATTGAGTTAGGTTTTTGTATATGTGTTATATATTACTGATTATGTTTTTTATAATTTTATTTTGTAATGATTTTAGCAGCACACGAGAAAATAATTTGTATTCTTAGCATATATAGTTCAATTATTTTATCAAAATATTTAAGAATATTTGTTTTATATATATAATATATATAAAACAAATATTCTTAAATATTTTGAAAAAATAATTGAACTATATACGCTATATATATATGTATTTATTTATTCTTAGTAGTAGTATTAGTAGTAGTATACTAAAATAAAATACAGTGGGTGATTGGTTAATGAACATAATCCGTTCCAAGACTTTGTTTGCTATCCAAATTGTTCATTAACTGATTATCGATTTACCATAGATTTTTATGGGAATTTGATTAATTCGTTCTGGAGACCCCCAAAAATAAAAAATATATATTTTCTTACTACATTTATTTATTTGTAATAATAAAAATACATATATACACAGTCTTGCATTCTTATTAGTCATGTTTTTTCCATTTATGGGGGTTAAAGAATCTGTCTAATGTCAATTGCTTTTTCTCTCTTCAAGATTTTTCAGAAATAATTAATGAGTAATAATTAATTGTAATTGTAGAGATCCCTAAGCCTATTAACCTCAATCTAGTTTAAATGCCATTCTAAGACCGTTGTTCTGACATCACCCCACTTCAAATAAATGTTTAATAGCAGATATTGATATTAATTCTCTTTTTCAGAAAAAAACATATCTTGGCAAGTTTCTTGGTGTTCTTGGCGTTTTTCTGTCATCAAATTAGTTTCAGGTTCCATTATGAGCTCATCAATATTCCTTATTTCTCAAATGTGATTTTTATTACTTCTTAAGCTGCTCGAGTCTTCTGGATTATACTGTATCTTTCTTAGATAAGATTGAACTGCGGCCTACTGTAGACCTGTTTGAGCCACACTGCCCAGCAACAACAGACATCTGCCCAGTCTCACCTTTCGAAAATAAAAACTGACACAAAACTTAACATGTGCCTGCCTGATAGTCTCACGAATACTATAAAAAGTTGTTTCTGTCAGAAAAATACAAGGCTGGAATTACAAGGGAGAGTTTCAAAGTTCAGATTAATACTATTCGATCAGTATATACAGAGTTGAGCATTGATGCCGATATCTCCAGCACTCCAAAAAGTTTCGAATTGTTGTCTGAAGACAAGGGAAGATCAATTGGTATTCATTATTTTACGTTGCTTCTTCTTGTGTTTGTTCTGTGAGATGTTTGTTATCCGATCATGTGTTTGTTGTCCGAATGTAAAAATCTTTCGTGAAAGTGTTTGTTATCCGATCACCCACTGTACATAACTGAAAAATTTTAATCAAATATTTTTGTATATTATTTAACATTCAACAATTTCAATTACAGGAAAGTATTTAGGGATAATCATGAGTTTTCTTGCTTTCAGAACAGCTGAATCCAACAAAAGCTGTAAACTATAATAACTATGCATGTAAAAGGAATGATTTCAATAAAACAGTAGTGACATATAATATAACTAATGCCAAATGACAAAAAGTAGTAATTGACTGCAATTGAATAATTTCAACAACAGAATGAAAGGAATTTATCTCATCTTCACTAAAATTTAACACAGTAACACAGCTGCTAAGTAATTATTATTTGAAGAGTTATCAAAAAATTATTAATTAATAAACATTTAATACTAATTGTTGCTGTATGAAATAGTCACAACCAGTGGNAGCAGGCCTCTCGCGCATCATTGGTTTACGCGGAAAAAAAAAGGTCCGATACTTTTTGAACAGACTTTGTATTTGTCTTTCAACTCAAATGTTTTCTGTCATTTTGGAAGTTACAAATACAATGATTGGTCCTTCTGTTGAAAGATTTTGATAATTGGCAAAATTGCTCCAAGCCAACTTTCTGTTAAGCCAATTTGCTAAGAACATTTACTAATGAAAACGAAATTGAAAAAAGTGACACATTTTGGATTTTTAAGTTGTAAAAGTAGATGTAATGAGTAAAACGCCATATCATGAATACCTAAATTATGTATGTGCTTCCATTTTATTCCCAATGACATAGATTATAAACAAGTAAAACGGCAAAACCGTATTTGGGACAACACTATGTCTCAGAGACTCGCTACTAAGCAGAATCACTTTGACGCTCAAGGCAGGTCTCGTTCTCATTCTCTAATCTTCTTTGGTATTGCTGCTTTTGGGTGCGACTGTTCAAACTTTGCTAGCCACGACCACGATGCATTTTCGTTGAAATTAACCCATCCAATTTTAAAATTTCTCTCCATTGTGTGTCAGTCTGAGTTGAATTTTTGTCAATGCATAATGAAAATTTCTCGTTTTTGAAAAAAATAATTGTCGCTATTGTATTGTCCAAAATTATTTTTCTATTTTGCACAAACAATATACAGTTTAACCTGATTATAACATCATTGGATGTAATGACAACCCTAATATAACGTCAAATTTTTATCAGTCTCATGATTTTACTATACTAGATAATGTTAAAAAACCTACTTGTAATGATATAAAACCCTGTTTTAATGTCATATTTGAAACACTCCCAAATTTACAAAATTAGGTTACAAATTTTATTTAACAAAGAAAATACTACATGTTCAGTCCTAGGGTCAGAGTCCACTTCCTAGAACGACTATGGGTGGTACTCTCACCACCTGACTTCGGTTTGCCTGTTTGTAGAGAGAGCTGCCATTTTGTATTTTATTTTGACTCGGTTCTCGGTCCCTTGAGTACCTACAAGTCTGGTTTCTTTGTGTGTGCATGATTTGGGCATTTAATTCTCTGTGCCAAATTGCAACTCCTGGCATGTACTGTACTCCTTCATATCTCTAAGCTCACAGCAGGCAGTACAATTTTATAAACAAGACATAGTCTTGTCAATTATTTCATTCACCAAAAACTGGGTACTGATTAAGATATACTTGCACAAATAATCTTTACCTCAGCAAATAAATTGAGGTCAGAAACATTAGATGATTGTAAAATTTATTTGCCGGAGTAAAAGTTGTTTGTGAATGTTCTTGTGGATTAGAAATAATACTTATTATAAATTCTATGTATAATGAACTAAAAAAAAGAGATTGTTGAGAAATATGAAGGTGGCATGCGTATTCGAGATTTAACTGTTGCATACCGTATTCCAAGAATGACGATATTGACAATCATAAAAATAAAGACATTATTAAATCTGCTAACGTTGCGAAAGAGGTTAAATCAATTTCTAAACAGAGACTGAAGACATTAGATCATGTTGAGAAATTGCTTTTGCTTTGGATAACTGAAAAACAGTGTGCTGGCAACAGTGTATCTGAAGCAACTATTTGCGAGAAAGCTAAAAAGATACATGTGATCTCATGAAAAATTAAGCAGGAACTAGCTAGGAAACCAAGGTGTATAAAGCCAGCCATTTTTTTACATTAGAACAAATTAATCATTTTTATGTTACTTCTTATGGGAAAGGTTGGTTCAGTATATGTCCTATTCGGTATAAGTCCAAACACCAGGAACAGATTAAGGTCGTATACTGAGGTTCCACTGTACGTGTGCCGGGCTGTGAACGGCTCATATATTTGTAAAATCTAAGTGACTCATTCAACATGGAATTCACGTAACATGGAATTATCAACAGTGTTATAGGGAGGTCTACTGTATTGACGTAAATGTTCCAAGCAATGTAAATCTAATGTTTGGCGCACAGAAATATGGACAAATAAAGTTTTGAAGTTTTTGAGATTGTCAACAACAAATGTAACTCTCATCTCATCTTTATTAGATTACTTTATTGAAATACAAGGTCTGTTCAAAAAGTATCGGACCTTCGGTCGGTAAAAATAAATTTATTGACTTTGAGGTACAAAACCCTAATCCCCTTCAAAGTAGTCTCCTTGGTAATGTATACACTTCTCCCAGCGTTNTTCTTGGCGTTTTTCTGTCATCAAATTAGTTTCAGGTTCCATTATGAGCTCATCAATGTTCCTTATTTCTCAAATGTGATTTTTATTACTTCTTAAGCTGCTCGAGTCTTCTGGATTATACTGTATCTTTCTTAGATAAGATTGAACTGCGGCCTACTGTAGACCTGTTTGAGCCACACTGCCCAGCAACAACAGACATCTGCCCAGTCTCACCTTTCGAAAATAAAAACTGACACAAAACTTAACATGTGCCTGCCTGATAGTCTCACGAATACTATAAAAAGTTGTTTCTGTCAGAAAAATACAAGGCTGGAATTACAAGGGAGAGTTTCAAAGTTCAGATTAATACTATTCGATCAGTATATACAGAGTTGAGCATTGATGCCGATATCTCCAGCACTCCAAAAAGTTTCGAATTGTTGTCTGAAGACAAGGGAAGATCAATTGGTATTCATTATTTTACGTTGCTTCTTCTTGTGTTTGTTCTGTGAGATGTTTGTTATCCGATCATGTGTTTGTTGTCCGAATGTAAAAATCTTTCGTGAAAGTGTTTGTTATCCGATCACCCACTGTACATAACTGAAAAATTTTAATCAAATAAAATTCAACAAGTTTTTAAAAATAAAAACATTATCTAAAAGTATTTAGATTATTAAGAAACAGACTATCAAGCAAAATCCATTACTCAATAAAAACATACCTAAAAAAAAATTACCAAATTATTATTATTCAACAAATAGGTTTTGTTCTATAAATACCTCTAACAGGAATAGGTGCTACAAGAGGAACCACAGGAGAAGCTATTTTTCTTTCATCATTAGAGCCTCCATCATCAATCAGTTGTAAACCAGGCCATTTTAAAAATGTGTCAGAGAACACACATTCTGGAGATGATGATGAAATAATTGTATCTGGACTATCAGAATCACTAAAAACAGAAAAAAGAAATAAAAGACTCAAACAATCAACTTAATTAAAAAGTTATCTAATAAACAAATTTAATTGATTGGTTCTTATCAATTAAAAAAAAATTTAGTTAAAATTTTGTATAAGCCTACTCTTACATCTAATGCATTTTAAAATTTTTGCATTTGATAAACAATATAAAAATAGAGGATAAGTCTAAATCTTGAAATAAAGTAGAGTCTCTGTAATCAGACATACATTAAACCAGGATGTGTTGGACTAAGGAGATTATCAGATTACTGGATTCTGCATGTACAGTACATACTATACAGTAAAAACACATTTGGTTTATAGGTTGTTTGATTGTATTAATCATGAATGTAAGTGTTTTGTCTACTGCATGTGCAATAAACAACTACAACTGACAGTATACTCATACATCAGTCTCTCTCTGCTGCATACATCTAGTAATAACATAAAAATTTCGTGTGTGCTGCCCCATTAAGGAGAGTCAGATTAGGAGACATATTAGATAGATAAATGACAGACTACAGAGACTCTACTGTATTTTAAAACTAATGTGTATGAATTTAATGCAAAACCGTATTTGGGACAACACTATGTCTCAGAGACTCGCTACTAAGCAGAATCACTTTGACGCTCAAGGCAGGTCTCGTTCTCATTCTCTAATCTTCTTTGGTATTGCTGCTTTTGGGTGCGACTGTTCAAACTTTGCTAGCCACGACCACGATGCATTTTCGTTGAAATTAACCCATCCAATTTTAAAATTTCTCTCCATTGTGTGTCAGTCTGAGTTGAATTTTTGTCAATGCATAATGAAAATTTCTCGTTTTTGAAAAAAATAATTGTCGCTATTGTATTGTCCAAAATTATTTTTCTATTTTGCACAAACAATATACAGTTTAACCTGATTATAACATCATTGGATGTAATGACAACCCTAATATAACGTCAAATTTTTATCAGTCTCATGATTTTACTATACTAGATAATGTTAAAAAACCTACTTGTAATGATATAAAACCCTGTTTTAATGTCATATTTGAAACACTCCCAAATTTACAAAATTAGGTTACAAATTTTATTTAACAAAGAAAATACTACATGTTCAGTCCTAGGGTCAGAGTCCACTTCCTAGAACGACTATGGGTGGTACTCTCACCACCTGACTTCGGTTTGCCTGTTTGTAGAGAGAGCTGCCATTTTGTATTTTATTTTGACTCGGTTCTCGGTCCCTTGAGTACCTACAAGTCTGGTTTCTTTGTGTGTGCATGATTTGGGCATTTAATTCTCTGTGCCAAATTGCAACTCCTGGCATGTACTGTACTCCTTCATATCTCTAAGCTCACAGCAGGCAGTACAATTTTATAAACANACCTGTTCACGCCATACTGCCCAGCAACATTAGGCATCTTCTGCCCACTTTCTACCTTTGCTATTATACTCTCACCTTTTGAAAAGAAAAAAAAAACAGACGAAAAACTTAACTTGTGCCTACCCGACAGTCTCGCGAATACATAAAAGAATTGTTTTGTCAGAAAAATAAAAGGCTGGAATTACAAGGGAGAGTTTCAAAGTTCGGAGGAATACTATCCGATTGGTATATACCGGCTTGAGCGTCGATGTCGACGTCTCCCACACTCCGAAAAGTTTCGAATTGTTGCCTGAAGACAAGAGAAGACCAATCAGTATTCATTATTTTACGTTTCTTCTTCTTGTGTTCGTTCTGTGCAGTGTTCGTTATCCGAACATAAAAATCTTTCGCGAAAGTGTTCGTTATCTGATCACCCACTGTATTCATAGAATATCAAATAAATTTAAAATTTTTATTTATCTTCACTAAAAGGTTTAAAGTCTTTTGTAATTTTAATCATTTTATTTTTACTACAATTAAGCAACTTGATTTATTTTTCTGTCAGTAGAACTGAAATAAATATATTAAGTTTACTTAGGCATAAAAGTAATAGTAAAAAGTAGTAAAGTAATAGAGTAGAATTTTCTTATTGTAATCATGGATATTGTTTTCCATCATTTTAATGTTATCAATCTTAGTTTGTCATAAAACATATAAATTAAAATACACTTATAAAACAAGACTTATTGTAATCAGAATTTTGATTATAATTATCAACATTTAAACAGACATTTTTAAAGCTGAGATTTTGTTCTATCAGCCTCGATATTGGCTGATAACTTGCACCTGTCATCAGTTATTAGTCTTAAGAAGTGCTTAAAATGTTCAACTTTTATTATTTTAATTTTTATTTACTTGTAGTAAAGTAATTTAAATTGTGGCATTTATAATTTCAATTATATGCTAACTATTGTTAAAGACAATACTGTACTAAACAGCACGCAAACAATACAATGAATTACTATTAATTAATAATTATAAGTCTTTAAATTATGTATGTTTTATTATTATTTTAATATGTCATTTTAATGTTAGAGTAATAAAATCAGATTTTCCATTAATTATAATCTCGTCTGCTTACCTTGCTTAATGTTATCAGTTAGCTATTATCATCATTATTAGGTGCTCCACAAAAGTATAGAACCTTTCAAAATAATTGGTCTTCAGAACATGCACTAATAGATAGAAATAGATTTTTTTATGCATAATTCAGCACCTAACTTATAAAAATGCAATTTTAGGAAATTTGAGCTTCTAATTTATGGCTGACTGAAAAATAGTGATGAAGTCAATTTACATACTGCTACATAAGTATAAAACTGCCATCTTTCTCACAACTTTGAAGTGTGAAAGTATTTTTTTTCATTATGCCTTGTGGTACCCATTTAACAGACTTTGAGAAGCACTGGTTTAAGTCATCAGGCAGTAGCAAACAGCATCAAGCATTCGAAAAAGGTAGTTCAGCATTATTTGTCAAATCCTGCAAACGATGGATCAAAGTGTAGAAATAGACATCCTTCAAAGCTTACCCTGCAAGAATGCAGAGGAATTGTTAATGCAGCCTCTAATCCAGTGTTTGTTTACCGGCACTGGTCTGCGGAGATTCTTGACCAGTCCACAGAGAATTTTTACCGCTGTGCATTAAAAAATTTTCTCATTCAAAAATAATAATGATGATATCAGATGCTGAAATTCTTCTTTGTTGTCTGTGACACTATGTTGAATTTTGTCAATGTTAAGCCTAATGAAAATTGCATATTTTTTAAAAAAGTAATCGTGGCTATTTTATTGTCCAAAATTATTTTTTTATTTTGCACAAACAAAATAAATATATTGAAAAATATAAAAACAAAAAAAATTTATATTTCAAAAGTTTGTTTTAATATAAAAATTATGACACAGTGACATCTAGTATAAAAAATGTTCTGATACAGTAATGAGTATATTCGGAAACAACACAGGACAGGTTAATAACATGAACCATAAACAGGGCATGCTCTCTCATTTTTTGAATACCAGTCTCAGAAAAATGACAGTGAAACAGAACTTGGGTGTCCACCAGAAAAAAAAAAAAAAAACATTTTATCAGGCACTACAACAATGAATATTTAAAATATGGTTTTATTCTGTGGCCTAAATCTATGGAAGAAGATGTATGTACGATGTGTATCATTTGCCATGAAGTTTTAGTGAATGATGGTATGAAACCATTGAAAATGTTATGACATTTGAAGTCTAAACATTCTCAGCTAGAAAATAAACAGTATGAACATTTTGAGCATAAAAAACAAGAATCAGTATTACAGATAAAAACATTTAAATAAAACTTTGTTCAGAATAAGTCATTAATAAAATGCTCATATCTAGTTGCACTTTGAATTGCTAAAGCCAAAAAAAACCATTTACCATTGGGGAAATTTGATAAAACCAGTTTTAACAGTTTGTTCAGAGATGTTTGGATCCTTGGCTGCTGATAAAATTAAATCTATTCCCTTATCTAATGATAGTATAAAAAGAATTGAAAAATTATCAGAGAATGTAGAACATCAGTTACTACACAAGATAAAGGAATCAAATTTTTTTGCGATACAAACTGATGAATCATGCGATATTTCTCAAAAGGCCATATTAATTTACTACATCAGATATATTGATTTAATTTTGGAAGAAATAAAAGAAGAATTCTTGTGTTGTGAAGAACTACATTCATATACAAGTGATGAAATTTTTAACATACTTCATTCTTATTTTATTAAACACTCTTTAAAATGGAAAAACTGCATAAATGTATGTACCAATGCAGCAGCTAGTATGGTTGGCAGACATTGTGGTGTTACTAAAAGAATTCAGCAGTAGCTAATTCTGATTTACTGATTACCCACTGTATAATTCACAGACAACATTTAGCAATGAAAAGTCTATCCACAGAATTAAATGAGGTTTTAGCAGAATCTATAAAAATTATTAATTTTATAAAAAGTAGCAGTTTAAACAGTATATTATTTACAATATTTTATAGGGAGGTTGGTGCAGAATGTGAACAATTATTGCTGCATACAGAAGTTAGATGGCTCTCCCAAGATAAGATTTTAACCAGGCTTTTTGAATTAATGGCGTTAGTAGAAATATTTTCAGTAGAAAAAAAAGTCCTTTAAGAATTCACTTGTCTAATGTAGAATGGGTTGCAAAACTAGCATATTTAAGTGATATATTTTCATACATTAATGATTTAAGTTTACAAGAAATTGCAATAAATGCATTTCATTTCTTTACTAAAAAAGAAAGATTTAAGAAAAAAATTAATTTTTGGTTGGATTAGGTAAAAATAACAATATTGATATATTTAATAATTATTCTGAGTTTGTTACTTTGCAATTATATAGACTTATCAAAATTAAATATAATCATTGGTAATAGTTTTGAAAAATATTTTCCATCTGAAAAATCCACATGTGAAAGGAATTTGTGGATAACTAAACTAACCCTTTCATAATATATGACAGTAGTAAATTAGATTTAAGTAACAGAGAATATGAGTCCATCCTTGAGATTAGTTCAGATATTATGTTAAAAACTAGGTTTTAAACAATGTCCATAGATAAATTTTGGATCAAAACAAAAAATTAATATCCATCTCTATACAAGAAAGCAATGAAAATGTTAGTTCCCGTCGCAACAACATATTTATGTGAAATGAGGTTTTCAACTATGATGATAATAAAAAATAAATTTAGAAATTGACTTTCAATTATTTCATCACTCTGACTCAGCTTGACTAATTTAGAACCCACAATTAAAAAGTTATTTGAAGAAGCGCAGCAGCAATCTTCTCATTTGCAATGCATACCAAATAAATAAAAATTTTAAATTTATAATTTTTAGTAATCATAGGATTGATTTTTCTGTTGTGTACCTATATGCAATAAATTTGTGATTTTTTAAATAATTTTTTATGATTTTTTGTTGTAATTTTTGTCAAGGGTTTGCTATTTATTAATAATTATAATTAAAAACAACAATAAAAATTATACTTTCAGTAAATACTATTAATTTAATTTTTAGTAATCATAAGACTAATTTTTTAATTGTGTCCTATATGCAATGTTTTTGTAATTTTATTATGGTTTTCTGTCATTTTTGTCAAAGATTTAATTATATAAAATAATTATAATAATTACTTATATTTACATTTAAATATTATTGTAAGTAAATGATAATAATAATTTTACAATTTACTTCTGTAGTAATTCTTTAATATCTAGTAAAAGTTTTTTGTTAAAAAACCACTGGTCTGTAAAATTTTTTTTCACAAATTTTACTGGTCTATAGGCCAAAAACGGTTGAGAAATGCAGCTCTAATCCACTATGTCTACAAATCAAATTTGGGATGATTTAATATTCAAGTAAATCATGGAACCATTCGAAGGGTTTTACATAACAACAACAACCTTGTTTGCTTTCAAACGAGAAGTGTCCCTGGTCTTAAGCCTGAGCACAAAGCTGCCCAACTTGATTTTGTTAGGAAAAATATGGCCACTGAATAGAATAAGATAAGTTTTTTGTTTCGTTTAGACCAGTTTTTCTCAATGGGGCAATATCGCCCCCATGTGGGCATTTTTCCATGTTGAGGGGGCAATTAGTAACAATTTATATTTTAAGGGGGTAAAAAACAATTTTCTGGGTGATATAGTAAAACATTATATTAGGAATAATTAGATATTTTATTCATTATATCGTACAATAATTAAACGAATAACATTATACCAGTCGCGAGTCTATTCAATGCAGTATGAATTTGGCATTAGCCTTGTCCCTCAGCATCAAAATTTTGTAATGAAGGGGGCAATACTACGTAACAGTTTTATTAAAGGTGGTGATGATTCATTAGAGGTTGAGAAACACTGGTTTAGACCTATTGTGCTAGCACAAGAAATAACAACCTTTTTGTTGTATAGGTAATCTTTTTGGATGAAAAAAATTTAATTTGAGTGGACCAGATGGTTTAGTGTTCTACTGGCATGATTTATGAAAAGAGCCCAACTACTTTTCATGAAGGAACTTTGTTGGTGGGAATGTAATGGTTTGGGGCTACTTTTCTGCATTGGAAAAGTTAGATTTTGCATTTGTTACCTGTCGCATGAACAGTGCTGACTATCAGCAAGTTCTGGAGAACAAATTGCTGCCATACAAATGCAGATTCAGAAGAATTCCTCTTATTTTCCAACAGTACAACACATCTATCCATATATCAAGAGATACAAAACAGTGGTTTTAAATAAACAGATTGAACTTTTGGATTGGCCAGTTTGATCTCCTGATTGCAAACCTATGGTAAACGTTTGGGGATCTTGGTTCGCTGAATTTATGGCCAAAATTGTCAATATGCCGACGTTGAACACTTAAAACAAGCAATTGTCACTACTTGAAACTCCTTGAGGCATCAATCATAAAAAACCTTGTTAATAGCAAACCAAATTGCATTTTTGATGTTATTAGTAAAAGGGATGTGCAAATAAATTACTAAATTAAACTATTTTGTAGTATTTAATGCTTTTTGCATTCATTTACTAGTTGATTCTATACTTTTGTGGTGCTTAAAATCAGTTTTTTTTTTTTACAATTTCTGCTGTTTGCTGTGATATAGGAAACTATGAGTTTTGACAAATTATGTTTTCATTAGTCCTGAACAATATAAGAAAGGTAACTACATCATACTTGTAATTTCTAATCTTAATATAGTAAATCTGCAGCACTTCTATACTTTTGTGGAGCACCTTAGGTGATCATAAAGTAATTACAATAAACAGTTTCTACTATACTGTATAGTAATCAAAAATAAAGCAAAACAAAACTTAAACACCATGTATATTTTAGACTATTCTAACTGAATTGCAAAACTGAGTAATTTATTCAAACTAAATTTATATTTTCAGAAAATTGTAAAATAATGCCAATTGAATTTATGAAGAATTTAACTCTGCAGAGAAACAATATATTCTTTAATATTTATAAGATTTCTAAACCTTATAAATATTAAATTGTTTCATTGAAACTGCAGAAATACACAATTTTAAATTATGTTCATTTAATCCTAATTTTATTTTTAATTTATTTATATTTACCGTATAATTCTTTGAGAATCTAGATATGGTGGAGGAGTTGGAAGAGAGGCTGGAATATCAATTCTTCCTCTATCTGTAAAATGAATAATTTAATATGTATAATATTCTGAAAAAATTAAATACAAAATAAATTCAAGTTCTATAACATAAATAATTTCTTATTTGAAATGCCATTAATCTTCCATTTAACAAATAAAGAATAACAATACATAAAAGAATACATGAAAAATTCAAAATATAAAATAAGATGTGTATAACCAATACATATAGTCTTCAACCTATATCCAGCGTGAAAATTCCAAACTAATATTGGCAAATGCTTTTGATGCCCCTCCTGGGCTCTTCTTCAGGACAAATTTAATGTACTAGATTCTTAAATCGAATATTTTTAAATAAGAACATGCTCCGTTACTAGAGGATGAATCGTAATTTATTATACGATACACCAGATTATTATGGGATGCGCACATCATATCTCCACGAATATAAATTATAAAGAAATTATAATTTGAAAAAGCATGTGATTACCTTCCTTATTTGAACTTCTAGTAATGGAGCACGTTCTTATTTTAAAATATTCGATTTAAGAATCCAGTACATTAAATTTGGCCTGAAGAAGAGCCCAGGAGGGGCATCAAAAGCGTTTGCCAATATTAGTTTGGAATTTTCACGCCGGATATAGGTTGAAGACTATACGTATTTGTTGTATATGACCAGGTGTGGGAGAAATCCTTGATTAAGATGTGTATATTTGTAAATTTGCTTATACAGTAGAGCATCGTTTATCCGAATCAATTGGGGACTGGGGTGGTTCGGATAACTTATTTTTCGGATAACGAATCATGTATGAAAAAATATATTAATTTATCCCATGTTGAAATTTCTCTCCGTTGCGTGTCGCTTTGCGTTGAATTTTCGTCGATGTTAAGCCTAACGAAGACTATTGTATCGTTAAAAATTATTTTTTTATTTTGTACAAACAAAATAAATATATTGAAAAATATAAAAACAATAAAAAATTATACTTCAGATGTTAATTTAGTATCAAAAACGTAAAATATTTGAGTAGCCCGAGAAATAGCCAAAGATTGCAGCGCCACAGCACTAGCGAAAATTTAAATTTACCGACTGGAATGCTTTCGGATAACCAGCTTTCGGATAAACGACACTCTACTGTATTAACACTGGCAAAAAAAATTTACTCATGTAATGCGTTACAACTATTCACTGAAAATATAAAATCTTTAAATATATATACAAAACATAAATACAGTTGAATGAAAATGCATCTATGAATGAAATTCAGTGTGTTTTATATATCTGTCAACTCTTCAATAAATATTTCCAAGCTGATATTTGTTTAAAATATGCTTTATGCTTACACTCGAAATTGCTTCATGTGACACCAAATAGTTTAAGAAAATATTAACACTGTCAGTCAGCATATAACAGAATATAACAATTTAAAATGCAACATAAATTCAACTTTAATGAAATGCAACTTAAATGTCTTCCTGGTAACAATCAATTCCATTTTTCATAAAAAATTGTGAAACAAAAAAATAAAGAAACCAAATTGCAGTTTTTTCTGATAGACTAAACTGCATTCTAGACTTTATGAACTGTGAGAACTTCTTTTGTTTCAAGAACTTAAATTAAAAAAATAATAAATACAATGTCAAAATCTTATCTTTACGTGATTTTTTTCTCTTAAGTAGTAAAAACTAGATTTCAAATATACTACTTAATAAGTGAAAACATCTTTCATATAATGATCTTACCTCTTGAACGATGAGAAAATTCCTGTGAATAGTAATTGCGAAATGGAGGTGGAGTGGGAGGTAAAGAAGCAGGTGGTGTTGGAGGATTACTTCCAAACGGATAAGTAGAATAAAAATCTCCTTGACTTGGAAGACAAGAATGGCCATAACTTCCTCGAAGTTGATTTTCTAAAATATCAATTTACATTTGAATATTTAAGATATTACAAATGCTAATTTTACATGTTATAATAAATTCAAATTAACAAAATTATATATTTTAAAAATTTTATTATCTTTAAATAAATATATATTAATACATAATATAAAATGTAGCAGCAATAATATATTTATATCCATAAAGTAACATTGAATGAGGTCTTTTAAAAAGAGACAGAACAATCAAGCTTAATATGTAACTTTCTATTATTATTATAACACGATAAAACAACTGAAATGAGATCATAAAAATATGACTATATAAACTGTACAATCTGAATGCATCAAGAATTTAATAATTTCAAGAAACATTCTTCTACTTATTAGATACTTAAAAAATTATATACAATAGAGTTATCATTAGAGCCGAAAATTTTTGCTTTTGGTGAATTTCTCAGCTATATTTGCTTGGAATGAGCATCTTTCAATTAGTACTAATTTAAAAATCTGGTCTCAATATCACAAAGCTTTTTGCCAAAAATTGGCGAGTTTTACCCTAACTAGTGAATTTGGTGATAGGTGGCGAAATCATCAGTTTCCTATGTGCTTCTTGCAAAAATGTCTAGAAAACAGTTAATTGAGTTTATAATTGATTCTGTGATTAAGGAATTAGGTGGCAATATATTTCGCTGTACCAAAAAAACAATTCTCTGTGTTAAGTGCTCTACACACATCAACTACGAACGTGATACAATTAAGAAATGACTTTCGGAACATCTCAACAGTGCAAAACACAGGAAACATAACACGCTATAGTCACAAACACAGTTTGAAAATAGAAGTGATTTTGATAAAGAAATGGTTGAAGCATTCACCAGTGCAAATATTCCACTTGAAAAATTAAATAACGAAAAACAGAAGTTGTTTCTCGAGAAATATATGAAGAAGCCGATCAAGTGTTCCAGGTATTTTTTTTATTGTAATTAGTTTTTTTTAATGAAACGTTTATTTTATTGAAATTGATTCTGCTGTTTGCAACTGTGCTCATAATTTAGCTAAAATGCGATTTTATTTGAAGTCTCATTGCGTTATTTATTTTTTTAACACTGCAAGAACATAAAAAAACTATCTTCAACTCAGTAACAGAAAAATTAAGAATGAAAATTAATAGACATAATGTCTATTTCATTGTTGACAAAACCAGTGACAAAGTGCAACATAAAGTGGTCAATGTGCTTGTAGGAAAAATGAATGGTGAGAAAGCAAAATCAATGTTAATTGATGTAACATTTCACTCAACAGTTGACAACATTATAATTCAAGAATGTATACTCAACGTGTCTAGAAAACTGTGTCCAAATGATTTAAAATATTCAAAACTAAAGTTAATAGGGACAGATCAAACAAAATACATAATGAAGGCAGTAAATGAGATTAAGAAAAATTCATTGATTTTTCCAAATGTACATCAAGTCATGTGTCTCACTCACGCCTTACATAACATTGCATTTCAAATTCAGAATGAGTATAAATTAACAAATTTGCTTATATTAGAAATGAAGACGTTTTTTGTGAAGTCAAGAGAAAGACAAAGTTATTTTAAAAATGAAACTGGAGTTAATCTTCCTCCAGAACCAATTGTCACACTCTGGGGGTCTTGGTTAAATGCTGCAAAGTACTATGTCGATAATTTTGATACTGTTGAGTGCTTCATTTTGAACTACTGTATAAACAAAAATTCAAATCAAATGCTAGAAATGTATTGGTAAAACTAACCTCAAGAAAGAATTATTTGATCTCCGTAATCTTGTCAAGCTATCAAATATTATAATATCACTAAAAGAACAAGGACTCAGTGTAACTAAACAAGCCAAACTAATTGAAAATGCAAAGGAAATTGTTTCTGGCTATCCTATATTTTCTTGAAAATTGGAAAAAGTTTTGTCAAGCAATCCTGATCTTATCAAATTTATGTCTTTTCATATGAATTTAAGTGATAAAGTTAATAGCGAATACGCTCCTTTAGATGCAGTCGACATTGAACGTTCATTCTCATTATATTCATCAATATTGAGCAATTGATGTCACAGTTTAAGCAAGGATTATTTAAAATATCTAAGTGTAATTCGTTTTAACTCGTTTTTTAAATAAATAACTGGCGATAACTTTCGGCTATAGTTATCATAATCTATATACAGTGATACCCGAACTTACGCGATAGGTGGGACCGAGCGATAACTGTGTAAGTCAAATTCGCGTAAGTCAGAGTATAATTTCGCAATTTGTGTAAAATCCAAGTCAAATGTATGTAAGCTAATAAATGTTCTCATTAATCTTATCTCGTCTTTCGATTCGTTCACAATTACAAAAAATCACCACATAGAGTCTCTCAAGTCTCTGTAGATATAACAAACACAGAAATAAATAACACAAAATAAATTGTAGCTATGTGTTGATTCCGCGTGACACATCCGAATATGTAAGCTGAACAATACTGTGGGGGGGAGTGAGTAATCAAGGATTGTGTGGAGCTCAAAGAAAAGACGAATCGACGAGATTTGAAAATCGCGTAAGTTGAGGGTAGCGTAAGTCGAGGTATTACTGTATATAAAAATGAATGTCTGTCTGTATGTCCTTCATGCATTACCATACCGTTTATCTGACTGCCATGAAACTTTAGGAAGTTGTTTAATACACTCCCGCGAAGGTTTCTGGCATAGTACATTTATCCTACAATAGATGGCACGTGTGTATATGAGCATTTTACTGTGTGTTCGATCGATTTCAAATTGTGAAGACCATTTTCCCCCTCCAAAAAATATCTATATATATGCATTTGTGAACTGTTATTTATAATATTTGTAATAACTTTTGTTTAATCACTTTATTTCAACTATTTTTTGCTAATTATGTATTCGTTCGAACTTGTTAAAACTGTAACTGTATCCTGAACAACAACCGAAGTTGTAGGAGGAAATTTGCTTATTTTACTGATCTAGGGATCCCCCCTTTTCCAAATTTTAATATCGACTCAAAATAATTTAAAAAGACAAATTACAATAAAACGGTTTATTATCAAACTATCAGAAATTTCACAACATGCCAAGGAAGAGAGGAAGGAGCAATTAAATAGTTAAAATTGTAAAGGATTTAAAAAAATATATAAAAATGGGGAATATCGCACTTCTGACAATCGCTGCAAGTGTGTAGGCTAAATTTGGAGAATCCGTGCTTCTCGCATGGACAACTGTATGTGGCCAGCTCATGCGTCAGAAAACCTTCTAATTTATTCGTGTATGCACCAGACAGAAAAACAAAAAATATCGCGTATCCACAAGCACTCCAATAAATAAATAGAATTGAAACGACACTTTGAAATGTTTTCCCGATGATAATGAATAATAATAATAATAATAATTGTCTTCCATTCTCATTGATGAT